>NW_015548255.1:943638-965902 GCF_001515605.1 Sinocyclocheilus anshuiensis
CTACCTATTAAATATAATGACATGGAAGCAGCTGCTGAATTCTTAAAAAAAAAATAATCTTCGATATTTCTTTTCCTGAATTATTTGAGAAATATAAGTAAATGAAACAATTAAATATGATGCACAAAAAAAAAAAACTAAGAACTAATACAAACATTCATCACTAGATTCAGTCACAGAACTTCCCCTGCATGGTTCTATTAAACATCGGGCCAAAAGCCACATCTGCAAGGGTATGCTCTGGCAAAAGTTTACCCACTGCATCGAGAAAAGCCAAACTAGCAGCCGCGCTGTCATGGCCAGCATCCAGCGCGTGTACTGAGATATATTTATGTGCATTGCATTAAGACCGAGGCCTTCTTTTGGACCGTGAGCTGCGAGCTGACGTCTCAATCTGTCGTGTGACACACAGCCGGCTGTCTGATTCCTTCTCTTGCGTCTGTCTGGCCCTGTGCGTCCGGTGCGCTGGCAGGGAGATGGACTCTACCAGACTGACAGCCCCAACCTCTCACCCCGCCAGCCTTCCTAACCGCCCAGCTATCCCAGACTGCACCACTCCAGCACCCACTGCTCAAATTTTTCTAGATGAATAGAAATTTGAAAATAAAATTTATTTTAATAAAAATATATTTTGTAACATTATAAATGTCTCTACTGTCAGTATATATACTACCACTCCAGCACCCACTGCTCAACTGCTATGCTTACAAGATTTAGAGCAGACAAGGCCATTTTTTTCCTTTGCTTGCCTGTGCAAGTAAGGCATTTGTGTGTCCGCCAATCTCAGCCATCGGCTTGGAAAGCTCAGACCGGGTCAGGGCCCAGCAGGCTGTTTCTCCTCCACTCCTCCCTCCGGATCTTCCAGAAAGTTCTACTTGAAAAGCCCTACATAAATATTTGTGTACAATGTGACACAGGGATTTCTGTGCACAGGCGTGACGACTCTAAATTAAGACGTCTGGCCCAGCCAAGGACTCTTCTTAGCTGCTCAACAGGCTTTCTCTTGAAGAAGACAATTATTTGAACTGCTATAAAGTACTATCCACTCACTCACTATTGTAAGGGAATATTTAGGAATAATTCTACCATAAGCATACAGGATATGAAAAATAATCAAAAATACAGAAACAGAGTATCCATGCAAATCTGTCAAAGCTTTACATATATTTAAGTATTGTATCAAGTATCAAGTGTATATATATGCAGTCTATCACCCCTTATAATTGTGATTTCCCCCAATTATAAAAGAGCATCATTCCTTAAAACTGTACAAAATATATATATTTTTTAATATTTACATTTTTAAAGCAAAATAAAACAAAGTATATTATATTATATTATATTATATTATTAGATAATATAATAATATTAATAATAATAATCAGGTTACATGTTGTACACTCGTGTAAAGTACCATATACAGATCTCTTTACAGTATTGAATGGGACTTTTAATTGCTGAGTCTTCATAAACACTTGAATCATAAATCACTACAAAACTGCTAATCTATAAAGTACTATATAGTATTAGTACTGTAAGATAGAGCCTCTGTGTCCTGGGAGAAAATTACCTATTTTTGTTCTTATTTCAGCAGAAAAAATACAAGTTTAGCCATGAAAACACAGGTTAAAGAGGAGTAAAACACCATGAGAGAGGAAGGGAAACATTTTTTCACACAAATGATATCTTGCATCTGAAGTCTGCGCCTCTAAGGAAGAAAAACATTTTTTTTATTTGTGTATGTTTTGTTGCCCTCACACACAGTGCTGCTCAGCATCTCCACACTTTCTCACATACAGAGCAGTCACTCTGAAACACACACAAATGCTAGTCACTCCAATGAAAGCTCCTATCACAAGAGTCATCAAAACTGGCATGAATTCACACAATTAGCTTCTATGCATTTCAGCAGTGCACTGTTACCACTTTCACGGAAAGCAACAGCAGAAACAAATTACAAAGAGGAGAGGGGGAAGGCATCATGAAAAAGATCCAATCACCCAGGGACGCGGGAAGTAGGGGTGCTGAGGGGGCTGCAGCACCCCCTGTTTTCACATGGTTGCAAATGCAATGCCAGATTTGTTCATTTAAATTTATTCAGTTTTAGCATTTAATAATTTATTTGTAATGATCTCTGAAATGTAAATTGTAAGTGGGCCATAATAAACCCATGTTTATCTTTATAAACATGATTAATTTTACTTTTGATGTTTTCTATATGGGATGATTAGCCTAATCCTCATGAACACGTGACGCTAGCGCGTGGTATCAGACATGAACTGTACAGAATGCGAACAAGATTAACTTTAATACAAGGAGATAATGGCGCAAAAGGCCCCCCCCTTCACCCAACACGGACACACACAGCACCCCCAACCGAAAACATCTTCCCGCACCTCTGCAATCACCTGCATAAGCACATCCTGACATACACATGCTATTGCAATTTTAAAAGCATAGTTCATCAAAAATATGCTAATTTACTCACCCTCAGGCCATCCACTTTGTAGGATTTTTTCTTCAGTAAATAATGTTCAGTTTCTTGCACAGACCAATTCTTTTGCTTCATAAGAGCTCAGTATATCGTCAGGAGCCACGGGTATTCATTTTGTGTTCTTTGATATGCTTTTATTTATTATTTTTTTATTCTCAAAAACTGGTAGCCGCTTGCCTTTTATGAATCACCAAGAACCACGTTTCAGCTAAAAATCTTATTTTCTGTTCTACTCAATAAAAAAAAGTCACCTACATCTTGGATGTCCTGAGGGTGAGTAACTTAACAGCACATTTTCATGTTTCATTTCCCTTTAACTCATCATCAATTATAATTATGATTCATTCTAGAAAACTGTTTGAGTGCATTTACATACCATGTATTTTGCTAGATTTTGATGTAAATTAAAAGGTGTTTAAAAGGAAACTATTTTTGGATCTAAAATGTTTCTTTTTTTTAATTTAAATTAATTTTATAATTGAACCTATTAATTACAAGAACAAATTATTCTTCTACAGTCAGGACTGACAGTGAGAAAAAATGCCTTTGACCCCTGACCATGCAGAATTTCTCTCTAAGCTCTTGAAGACTGAGGGGAAATAAAGCATACCAATTAAACTTGGCTGGCTTGTTAGTGGTTGGACAGAAGACTGACAGCTAAAGTTATTGTACTGTTGAGTCAGTGAATGCGTCTAAAAGTCTGTGTGTTTATGAGACTGCTGGCGGATACCAGAAGCAATGACGATTACGATAGGGATGTGATGGTTAACCATCCATTAAAATACATCCCACAAAATGGCCACAAACTGCACTCTGCTTTGCTTAGCTGACAACATATATAAGCCACCATCTCAGAAATGGAATACTATAAGAAAAGAAAACAGAAATCAGCCATTTAGTTCTGGAAAGGTTTCTGTGGCATGCTTGACATCTAATGTAACGTTCTTTTAGTGTTTGAATTGGTCAGTTAAACGATGCTCACTCAGTGGTTGAGGCAAATGCTACAGTAATGGTACAGTAATATGTAAACAAAACGGTCATTTTCAAACATAAAACACACAATGAAGTGGAGTTATGGCACAGTGGTAATATGCATGCTTGCAACACATAGGAGCTGAGGGTCTCCAGCAGGGACACAGGTTTGAGTCTATCCTGCACCTCTCTCTTTATACTGTCATGTCAATTAAAAACTAAAAAGCCAATATGTTTTTGGCCACTGCTGCCATTTGAACTTTTTGTTCAAAATGAACCCTCTCATTTGGTATATTCATATAACATAAGAGGTTAAAATTAACAACAGAGATCAAACTGCAGTATTATATGCAACTATTTATTTTCATATATAATAATCATACACACAATAAAAAACTGACATGTTGATTTAAAGGCACAATATGTAAGATTTTTTTATTAAAATATCCAAAAACCACTAGAACAGTGTTATATATGTTGCTGACTTGTGTACTTACATTATCCCAAATGTTTCGAAGAATGTTTAAATCCAGAGAAATAAGCAATTTTAACTAGTGACACGGAGCGTGTCTATATGTCGCCTGCCAATGACGTCACGCACCCTCGATTTCCGGTTTTGTTTTGTAGTGTCTATTTGTTTATTTTGAATACGTGCCCTCCAGCGGCGAAAATGACATATTGTGCCTTTAAATGGCCGATAGTGCAGAAAATTGCTTTTATCAGCCAAATATTGTTTAGTGAATGATTATTGGTGCATCCCTAATAATAAATATGCTATATGACAATAGATATATAAATAATAAATTGTGTCATCTGAAACAAAAAAAAGTTTCAATGTTTAAAATAATACTAATACTACTATACTAATAATAATAATTATAATTATTGTCTAACTGTATATAATTGACTGATAATAATAATTGTATATCAATGGCAATAAATAAATAAATAAATACATTATTATTATTAATATTATTATTATCATCATTATCTCATATTGGGCACCAAGTATTGTCCAGCATTTCTGGACTTTGGCCAAATAATAATACTATTGTGATTCGTTATTATTCAATAATTATTAATGATGCAATTTTTGTACTACTGCTACTACTAATAATAATACTACTAATAATAATAATTAACTAATTATATTCTCTATTAATAATAGAGAAGTGTATGACAGTCTGGCTGTTCAGAAAGAGACAGAGAAAGAAATGAGAACAAGAAAGAGAAAAAGAGTTGGAGCCAGACTGGTTGCTCTCATAGTAGTTTGACCAGCAGAGGGCTGCAGTGTTAAAGAGGGGGTGGGGGTTTCTTTGGACAGTAAGGGACTGGGGTCCTACAGCCTTGGGCCTCTTAGCCTCCTGCCAGGAGGCCTGCAGTCCATCACCCACAAAGCCTGGCCAGAGATGGCCGGCGGGGACGGGCAACGTCCTGGAGGACAAGCAGGCAGATGGTGCCTACACTGAGGGGAGAGACACCAGACACACTGTCTCATGCAGCCTGGCATTTGGCCCAGCAATCACAGGCACTAAAGCTAATGCTAAGGGTAACTCCAAATCTAGAGAGGACGAAGCAGAGCACCAGCCAGCCAGTCCTCTTCATCCACTCAATTACTCACATACACAAACGCACGCCCAGCACTGCTAGGCCAAGCACCCAAACGGCAACAGACATCATTACACTCCAGCACACATTCTCTCACCCAGACAGACTGCAGAAGAACAGACTGCTGAGAGTTTTAAAAGTGTAAAAAGACGAAGAGCTCGTGATGAGGCACATGTGGGAGTCGTAGAGGTCCTGTTTGTGTGTGTGTGTGTGTGCAGGAGTGTGTGTCCCTCTCCAAGCTTGTTTTGATACCAGACACCTGCTGAGCAATGGTAAACTGCATGCGTGACTCTGGTGAACCCTCATGCCAGCCTTGCACCATATTTTCCACGTGATTCTCAGAGAGGACCTGTCCTTCACGACTTGTCCACCACGGATACCTGAGCGGACGGAGATCAGAGAGAGTGTGTGTGCTTGATGAACTGGGCTGCTGCTCGTGTTACCTGGGGCTTGTGTGCAGATGGGTTTGTGTCCTGAACCGATCCTCATTTTATGCGCCTACAGCTAGGAGAGGAATGAGAGATCTCTCATACACGCACACCAGCTGCAACCAAAATACGCTCCCTCTCCCCAAACATAACTACACACACTCTTCAGCTCCCATCTGAGGACACACAAACTATCCACATACCAGATAACACAGGAAGAGATACATTTCATCACCTTCAGGTGAAAACATCCCACATGACACAAGCTATTAGAGATTCAGTAAACCACCGCACTTATATCTTTGTATCCTGTAAGCGGAATACAAAACACATTCTCAATTTGGTGTGTGCCATTTTCGTCAGTCCACTCAGTACCTGAGTGCCGTCCACGGATCATCCGCTGTCAGATTAGCTGACACGAGTCTGCTCGGTTCCCAAGTCTTCATATCATCTGTAATGACACAAGCAATCTCTCGTCTCAGAAATCACGGAGAGGCGGGAGAAAGAGCGAAGGAGGGACTCTTCTTTGGCGAGGGACGGTGATAAACAAGAGAAAGGGAGAAGGAGCCGCCCTGTGGATTTCAGTCCAGTTATCAGTACCCACAACCACTCGCCTACGACAACATGACAGGTGTAAGTTTCAACAACTTAAACGGCAGGATTAGCCACTAGTGGTTCTCTTCATATGCATTCCTTATGGGAATTAATTCCATTTGAAATGCAAGGCCAAAGGCAAGATTAGAGAGGTAGAGCCCCATGGGGAGCTGTATGCTGCAGCTAAAAGCTGGGATTTGAATAATTGTGCAGGCTTAGACCCAGAATCAGCACAGAACAGAACGAATGGATTATTACTGGGAACTTTGTACGTTTGTGACTGGCTTGCTTTCCGAAATACCTGCGCACACATGGGTGGGGGTGTGTGATCTCAACGGAAAGGAGGAAAAAAAACATGAGTTTATTGCAATTGGGATGAGAATGAGAGGAAGAAATGTGAGTGAGAAAGACACTTATGCCCTTGAGGGTGTCTGCTGGTTCGGACCAAAAAGTATTAAAGGAACATTTTGGGTTCAGTACAAGTTAAGCTTATTCAACAGTACTTCTGGCATAATGTTGCTTACCACAAAAATAATTGTTAAAATACTCAGTGGTTTCAGTGGTTTAGCCATAAGACAGAAACGATATTAATACGATTTGCATTGTTGATAAAAAGTTTAGAGTCAGTAAGTTTTTATTTTTTTTTATTTTTTTTGGCAGTGGAGACATTTATAATGTTACAAATTTATATTGTTATTAATTAAAAAAAATTGGAATTTAAAAAATCTTGAAAATGAAAAAGTAACATGGTTTACACAAAAATATTAAGCAGCACAGCTGTTTTTAAAATACCAGTAAATCAGCATATCAGACTGATGACCACTACGAAGCTGCTGAAAATTCAGCTTTGCCATCACAGAAATAAATATATTAAAATAGAAAGGAGTTATATATATATATATATCTGTGTAAAGTTTAAACCAGATTTATTACTCCATTGTCATGATAACATAACACCAAAAACTCCAAAACAACAATAACATTTTAACTATTCATTTTTAAAATAAGCTTTTAAATTCTCCAAAAAAATTGGCCCCATTTACTTCGCTTTATAAGTAAAACTTTTGTGTTAACCACAGATACTTCTGACTAATCTTAACTTTCACTGAACCCAGAATATCCCTTTTAACGCCAAGAGGACTTCACAACGCTACATGTCATTCAGAGCAGAAAAATAATCTAATGAAGGCAAAGAAAAGGTTATTGGACAGAAACATAGGAGTATTTAGTATGAAAGGCTGGGCTCATGCTCTAGAGGCAGACAGGTGAGGGGCAGCTCACACAGACGGTGGAATTATCACACAGTTACCCAGCAACGTCTCGGGAACAGTGCCCCACCCTCGCCATATTTATTTCATGCAGCCAATCAGTGTAATCTGATCATTAGCCTCCTGCCCCACGCCTGAGCAGGGATCCAAAACGGCCCTTATCCCGCCACTTTGCACACTCACACTTTAATCAAAGCCTCTCAGTCCCGACTTCCTCCATCAGCGCCGAACCCGAGGCACGTACGAACAACAATGCCCACACATCCAGATGAAGTGCTTATGAAAGCACCGGCTGACATTATGAGAAAGGCATGCACGCTAATATTCATTCGTCGTCATAATATTACAACGCCAGCTGAAAATTACAAACGCGTTCACTATCTAGACAGCAGTAAGATAAACTAAGTCTTGGCTGGGGTTCGTAATAATTGGCAATATGCCGTACATTCCTAAGTGTGTGTGTTTTAGTGGTTTTGAGAGAGGGAGCGAATGATACGAGGATGAAAGAGTGAGAGGGAGAGAGGGACGGAGCTCAGGAGGCAATTTCAGAAGTGTCAATGACCAAATCCCACACAGACTGAAGTATATCAGAGACTCTAACCAAGCATATGCAAAGCAGAGGTCAGAGTCATCACTTTCTAAATGGTGTGACCAACACTTCAGTCATGCCCAGTGAAAACGGATGATGAGAAATGGGACATGAGAGGCCTTTATTTTGGAGAAGAAAAAGGGGGGAAAACAGTAAACATTAATACCTCATCTCAGAAAGACACACGCGGAAGCAGCTAGAGACTGAACTGAACACATGAACCACCGAACGTGGCACGAACGAACGTGGCAAAATGACGACGAAGACAACAACAACAACAACAACAAAAAATCAATAGCTTTACAAGACGATAAACATTTAAGGCCGTCCCACTGGCTGTTTATGTGCATGGCTACAAACTGCATCTCTGTTGTTGTTTTGACAATTTGTCTTTAAGTTACAACCCGCAAGGTGACAAGAGGCCTTCAGACTAGGCACACGACAAGCGCAGGAACCATTCATCTGACGGATGGGTTTCAGCCATGTGTCAATCATGCGCTAACGCTCTTGCTGAGAGCAGTAGCCCCTGCTTCCTTCATCTGCTTATAGGTGAACAAGACATTCCCGGCTCTTCCCATAGCTCCCCATCCATCGTTAAGAAATTATGTTGATTAAAACTTCATGAGGCCGTGCCACTGGAGTCAGCCATATTTGAGGAATTAGTCTTTTCTAAATGTGTAAATAATTTAATATTTTGGGTAAGTCAAGTGGATTTATCCAGCAGTTAGGTATAATACTATTGGTTTGGAGAAACTTGTCGAGGAAAGGTGGGCTGTGACTGGGCCGAGTGTGTTTAACCCATGGGCCACCACTGCAGGTACCACAGAGAGATGAGGGGGAGAGAGACACACAAAACAGCACACGGAACACAACATCTGTATTTAGCTGTGTGGTTTGGAATTACAAATAGAAATGTGGACTAAAGACTTGTGGTGATTCACAAGTTTGGACATGGGTTAATGACTTCAGAAAGGGTCACAGAAAGAGATGTTTAGCTAGCTGCTCTTTCTGCAAAAAACAATATGCTCTGATTTATTGTGAAAACACTGTTAGTCTATAATGTCATTCAATGCACTTGATTTAACTTGCACATGAATGTGCAGACTTTGTTTTACAATCACATTAAAAACACATAGACATGTGATTAGCCACATGCTAATTGGGGGAAGTCGTGGCCTAATGGTTAGAGAGTCGGACTCGAAACTTTCCATCATTACTAGAAGGTTGATCCTCTAATATGCAATGACTAATATGCCATGTCTGACGCACAGTATGCGGTCTTCTAGCATTTAAGGCAAAGCAATGGAAAATGGAACAGGGCATACCTTGCTTTTACAAATTGTAGCTCTGAAGGCCTAGCACGACCCCTGACCTCCAACAAAGAACAGCTTATAATTTCACTCTACGAACATCTCATATTCAGTCTAATATGAGCCAAGAATCACAAGAGAACAGACAGGCTGCTCCCAGTTTCTGTGCTCAAATTCAGCGTAGTGCTCTGTTGAAGTGCTGGTTAGATTAATGTCACCTCCCTCCATCAGCTGGTGATACATCCATTTCTTTTCTGCTTTCCAGCAATCACCGGTTACATTTAAATATATCAAGTCATCTGAAAGTGACAAGTCACAACAGTGCGGTAATGACATAGACTACAGCCGCTCTGCAGGCCAGCTGGGCAGCATTTGGGAATAAGGAAAGTAATACAGCTGGATAAAAACTCCTCTCTCTATTTAAAAGTGGGAGGGTGAAGGCTCTCCCCCCGGTGCTAGCGCCAGCTGAAGATTGCGATGGCAGGACCCCAATCTACTGCCCGTGCCAGGCCTGCTGGAGCAGACAGTCCCGGCTGAAATACCTGGCCCTCCCATGCCGCCCGCTTCAGAATGCTGCTAATCAAATAAATAAATCAAATGAAGAGATGTGCGAATTGCTTTTTCGGCTGGGTCCCATTCTACAGAAGAACACTTGGATCGTCTCAGCTGGGGGGCCTGGCAGGGAGTCTGGGCATATTTTAACACAGGTACTGATCAGAACCGGCACGCCTGTGAGACAGTGCCCAGCGCAGACAAGCCTGGACAGACTTCACACACTCGCACGTAGATATAAAGAAGTACGGTAACATTATGCTTTGCTGAATGGGCTGAGAGTCCAGTAGCCCAAAAATGGAATCACAGCGAAAAGTCAGCAGTGATGTCTTTATATCTGTTGAGCTGAATGGTCATCAAGGTCACATTCAAACTTCAGCTTTGTCAGAATCAATCCCCTTTTTGTGGTAGCTTGTTTTATATTTTTTGAAAGAAGTCTCTTCTGTTCACAAAGGCTGGATTTACTTGATCAAAAGCACATTATAAAAAAGTAATATAATTGTAATACTGTGAAGCCATTATTCCAGTCTTCAGTCTCACACGATCCAATGTCAGAAATAATCCTAATAATCCTAATATGTTGATACATAAATAATAAAACCTTATTATCAATGCCAATATTATCAATATTATCAACTGTGCTCCTTATTAGAGACTGTGGTACATTTTTTAGGATTATTTTATGCATTCCATGATGACGCAATTTTAAGAAGCCCCCATAAACAACTTCTATTAGACTACTGATATGCCTTATATGATGTTAGTTTACTCATGACTGATTCATCTCCTGCAAGTGTACATGATTTCAAACATATTTTCCAAAACTACAAATTAATTTATTTCTGTAAAATGTGTTTATGAATTAAAAATAACTGCTCCTGTTAGATATTTAGTAATTAAATAACTGGTCAAGTCCTAAGGCAAATAACCTATTGAAAGAGAAAACTCATTGCTAACCAATGGCAAACCAGAAAGAACAACTGAGGACACTTGCTGATTGAAAACACTTGATGACAAAAGGATCCCCAGCTTCAAAGTAAAGGAGAATAGGTCTATTACTGAAGGGAAAATATATGAATGCATTAGGAGAAACGCTTCAAATCAATGTCAAACCAATACATCCATTGGCTGGGCAACAATGTCAAATTTTCCAAACTTGAAACACCTGCATTTTGTTTCCTGGGTGCGTGTGTTTTTGCGTTTAAGGCTGAGGTAGTTAGAAAAGTAGTGAGTTTATGTTCTTGTTCTGACCTTCTGTCTCAGTTATTATGAAAGTTTAATAAAGAAAAACTATCTTCCTTGTCTCCAATCGCAGCATTATGACAGCGTAATCTTTAATCATTGCTATTGGGCAGGGATGAGATTTCAGCACTCCACATCAACTTGTTACATTGTGATCTTGCTGTGAAAATGCCCACCTGGACACCTACCTGCCTCTTTAGCGCTTCCTGCTTCTCTCTTACACTCTGTCATCCTCCTGTCTACCAGTCAAATCGACAGCAATTCAAAGAAAAAACACCACTATTGATTTAATTTGTCATTGCTGGACAACACAAAATTAGTACGCAATTGAAGCAACAGTGTAACTACAGCAGCAAGGCTTGGGCTGTTTGACAGAGTAACAGACCTAGTCCTCTACACAAAACAAAGTGATTTATGAGTCACTGCTCTACACTGAGCATTTCTGTTAATAAAGGTGTCTTGCATTATTATAAAAAATTACATCAAAATAACATGGAAGCCTATTTTATAAAATAAAATAAAAAATACAAAATAATATAAAATAAAAAATAAAATAAAATAAAATAAAATAAAACAAAATAAAGTAAAGTAAAGGAAAGTAAAGTAAAGTAAAGTAAAACTTTATAAATTGATATCTCACATGTGACTTTAAAACAACTGTGACTTTTATTCCTCGCAACTGTTTTAACATCTCATAGTGTGACTTTTTAAACTTTCTATTTTAGACTATTTTTATTTAATCTCGCATTATTCCTCACAAATTACACTATTTAGACTACTTTTAGACTATTTCAATCAACCTTTATTCATCAGTTGTTGTTGTTGTTTTCTTATGGTGTGACTTAGTGAAACTTACTATTTTATACTACTTTAAACTTAATCTCACTATTACCTTATCATCATCATCATCATTTCACTCTGTGGTGGAAACAGCCTATAATTAAATAGTAATTAATCTATACAGAATGAAAAGCTAACACAACACCAAAGTGTAGCTATTAGCGTTTAAATTATCTGCTTTACCTGCATCTATATACGTTTTATAAAATGTTGTTTGTCTGTCTTCACTCTCATTCCCAACAGACGCCTTATTTCAAACAACATAAAAGTAGTTTATTCTTCTTTTTTTTTTTTAAAGTAGAGAAAAATCGAAGAAAAACAATGCTATATTTCAAAGGATTGTGTTGATAAATAGGTTCATAGTGTACTTCAATGTTTTCTGCTGAGTTCAGCGTCCTACACATGGCAAAAATAACCTCAGCGCTGAAACTCCACTTGGACCGATGCTGGTCTTTATCAATTGCTCCTCATTTCCTTCACACACTTTATTTTTAAGAAACTCTGAGCGTGCAAATGGAAGGTGTACCTCAGTAGTCAAGCCTGCTCTGTCTCAACAGTTAATCCCTGTCTTTGTTTGGTAGATTTCGAGTTGAATCTGCAGTAAAGCTGCATCACACACAGTTTTCATCCAGGAGATATGAGCTCCCAAACTTCCCTGATGACTGTCTGGAGCCTAAAGCTCCCTGCTGAATACAGATGCTCTCACCTTTAACGTCACATACATCTGGATCCCGATACACAGAGGTGGAGAGGTCCGTCTGCAAGGCCTGCATTATAATACACCGTGATAATTCAAATGCGACTGGAGTGGAATATTTGCCTTCATAATTTCAGCTGTGTGGCTTTTATTATTATCCCTATACCTACTTTCATGATGTTGTTGTCATGATTAAACGTATGCACAACACTCAGATCATAACTCAGAACGCCAATGAGAAAAAGCGTAATGTGTGATATTCATGATTTGTTGGAGTTTGTCTCTGTTTTATTGAAATGCCCTGGTCAACTGTCAAGATCACTTTAAGCTAGGCAATAATATTTGTATTAATAGGCAAAATGCATGTATTCATAAGCTGTAAATAAATCTTATACTAAAATCACTTACAGTATAAATTATTGAACAGCTGTGAACTTATGAACTCAATGGACTGAAACAAAGAAACAACTTATACCATCATACAAAATCAAAACTGCTTTATTACTATGTATTTGTTTGAGTAAATATATTTGGCTTTGTTGCCTAGTTTTGCAACATCTGCAAGACCCGTGGGTTCGAGTCTCGTACTGGCAGGGATTGTAGGTGGGGGGAGTGAATGTACAGCACTCTCTCCCACCTTCAATACCACTTGACTTAAATATGGTAACTTGACTGAAACTTTCCATCATTACTAGAAGGTTGATCCTCTAATATGCAATGACTAATATGCCATGTCTGACGCACAGTATGCGGTCTTCTAGCATTTAAGGCAGAGCAATGGAAAGTGGAACAGTGCATACCTTGCCTTTACAAATTGTAGCTCTGAAGGCCTAGCACGACCCCTGACCTCCAACAAAGAACAGCTTATAATTTCACTCTACGAACATCTCATATTCAGTCTAATATGAGCCAAGAATCACAAGAGAACAGACAGGCTGCTCCCAGTTTCTGTGCTCAAATTCAGCGTAGTGCTCTGTTGAAGTGCTGGTTAGATTAATGTCACATCCCTCCATCAGCTGGTGATACATCCATTTCTTTTCTGCTTTCCAGCAATCACCGGTTACATTTAAATATATCAAGTCATCTGAAAGTGACAAGTCACAACAGTGCGGTAATGACATAGACTACAGCCGCTCTGCAGGCCAGCTGGGCAGCATTTGGGAATAAGGAAAGTAATACAGCTGGATAAAAACTCCTCTCTCTATTTAAAAGTGGGAGGGTGAAGGCTCTCCCCCCGGTGCTAGCGCCAGCTGAAGATTGCGATGGCAGGACCCCAATCTACTGCCCGTGCCAGGCCTGCTGGAGCAGACAGTCCCGGCTGAAATACCTGGCCCTCCCATGCCGCCCGCTTCAGAATGCTGCTAATCAAATAAATAAATCAAATGAAGAGATGTGCGAATTGCTTTTTCGGCTGGGTCCCATTCTACAGAAGAACACTTGGATCGTCTCAGCTGGGGGGCCTGGCAGGGAGTCTGGGCATATTTTAACACAGGTACTGATCAGAACCGGCACGCCTGTGAGACAGTGCCCAGCGCAGACAAGCCTGGACAGACTTCACACACTCGCACGTAGATATAAAGAAGTACGGTAACATTATGCTTTGCTGAATGGGCTGAGAGTCCAGTAGCCCAAAAATGGAATCACAGCGAAAAGTCAGCAGTGATGTCTTTATATCTGTTGAGCTGAATGGTCATCAAGGTCACATTCAAACTTCAGCTTTGTCAGAATCAATCCCCTTTTTGTGGTAGCTTGTTTTATATTTTTTGAAAGAAGTCTCTTCTGTTCACAAAGGCTGGATTTACTTGATCAAAAGCACATTATAAAAAAGTAATATTGTGAAATATTATTACAATTTGAATGTTTTAAATTGTAATATATTTATTCCTGTGAAGCCATTATTCCAGTCTTCAGTCTCACACGATCCAATGTCAGAAATAATCCTAATATGCTGATTTTGTTGATACATAAATAATAAAACCTTATTATCAATGCCAATATTATCAATATTATCAACTGTGCTCCTTATTAGAGACTGTGGTACATTTTTTAGGATTATTTTATGCATTCCATGATGACGCAATTTTAAGAAGCCCCCATAAACAACTTCTATTAGACTACTGATATGCCTTATATGATGTTAGTTTACTCATGACTGATTCATCTCCTGCAAGTGTACATGATTTCAAACATATTTTCCAAAACTACAAATTAATTTATTTCTGTAAAATGTGTTTATGAATTAAAAATAACTGCTCCTGTTAGATATTTAGTAATTAAATAACTGGTCAAGTCCTAAGGCAAATAACCTATTGAAAGAGAAAACTCATTGCTAACCAATGGCAAACCAGAAAGAACAACTGAGGACACTTGCTGATTGAAAACACTTGATGACAAAAGGATCCCCAGCTTCAAAGTAAAGGAGAATAGGTCTATTACTGAAGGGAAAATATATGAATGCATTAGGAGAAACGCTTCAAATCAATGTCAAACCAATACATCCATTGGCTGGGCAACAATGTCAAATTTTCCAAACTTGAAACACCTGCATTTTGTTTCCTGGGTGCGTGTGTTTTTGCGTTTAAGGCTGAGGTAGTTAGAAAAGTAGTGAGTTTATGTTCTTGTTCTGACCTTCTGTCTCAGTTATTATGAAAGTTTAATAAAGAAAAACTATCTTCCTTGTCTCCAATCGCAGCATTATGACAGCGTAATCTTTAATCATTGCTATTGGGCAGGGATGAGATTTCAGCACTCCACATCAACTTGTTACATTGTGATCTTGCTGTGAAAATGCCCACCTGGACACCTACCTGCCTCTTTAGCGCTTCCTGCTTCTCTCTTACACTCTGTCATCCTCCTGTCTACCAGTCAAATCGACAGCAATTCAAAGAAAAAACACCACTATTGATTTAATTTGTCATTGCTGGACAACACAAAATTAGTACGCAATTGAAGCAACAGTGTAACTACAGCAGCAAGGCTTGGGCTGTTTGACAGAGTAACAGACCTAGTCCTCTACACAAAACAAAGTGATTTATGAGTCACTGCTCTACACTGAGCATTTCTGTTAATAAAGGTGTCTTGCATTATTATAAAAAATTACATCAAAATAACATGGAAGCCTATTTTATAAAATAAAATAAAAAATACAAAATAATATAAAATAAAAAATAAAATAAAATAAAATAAAATAAAATAAAATAAAATAAAATAAAATAAAATAAAATAAAGTAAAGTAAAGTAAAACTTTATAAAATAAAATAAAATAAAATAAAATAAAACAAAATAAAGTAAAGTAAAGTAAAGTAAAGTAAAGTAAAGTAAAACTTTATAAATTGATATCTCACATGTGACTTTAAAACAACTGTGACTTTTATTCCTCGCAACTGTTTTAACATCTCATAGTGTGACTTTTTAAACTTTCTATTTTAGACTATTTTTATTTAATCTCGCATTATTCCTCACAAATTACACTATTTAGACTACTTTTAGACTATTTCAATCAACCTTTATTCATCAGTTGTTGTTGTTGTTTTCTTATGGTGTGACTTAGTGAAACTTACTATTTTATACTACTTTAAACTTAATCTCACTATTACCTTATCATCATCATCATCATTTCACTCTGTGGTGGAAACAGCCTATAATTAAATAGTAATTAATCTATACAGAATGAAAAGCTAACACAACACCAAAGTGTAGCTATTAGCGTTTAAATTATCTGCTTTACCTGCATCTATATACGTTTTATAAAATGTTGTTTGTCTGTCTTCACTCTCATTCCCAACAGACGCCTTATTTCAAACAACATAAAAGTAGTTTATTCTTCTTTTTTTTTTTTAAAGTAGAGAAAAATCGAAGAAAAACAATGCTATATTTCAAAGGATTGTGTTGATAAATAGGTTCATAGTGTACTTCAATGTTTTCTGCTGAGTTCAGCGTCCTACACATGGCAAAAATAACCTCAGCGCTGAAACTCCACTTGGACCGATGCTGGTCTTTATCAATTGCTCCTCATTTCCTTCACACACTTTATTTTTAAGAAACTCTGAGCGTGCAAATGGAAGGTGTACCTCAGTAGTCAAGCCTGCTCTGTCTCAACAGTTAATCCCTGTCTTTGTTTGGTAGATTTCGAGTTGAATCTGCAGTAAAGCTGCATCACACACAGTTTTCATCCAGGAGATATGAGCTCCCAAACTTCCCTGATGACTGTCTGGAGCCTAAAGCTCCCTGCTGAATACAGATGCTCTCACCTTTAACGTCACATACATCTGGATCCCGATACACAGAGGTGGAGAGGTCCGTCTGCAAGGCCTGCATTATAATACACCGTGATAATTCAAATGCGACTGGAGTGGAATATTTGCCTTCATAATTTCAGCTGTGTGGCTTTTATTATTATCCCTATACCTACTTTCATGATGTTGTTGTCATGATTAAACGTATGCACAACACTCAGATCATAACTCAGAACGCCAATGAGAAAAAGCGTAATGTGTGATATTCATGATTTGTTGGAGTTTGTCTCTGTTTTATTGAAATGCCCTGGTCAACTGTCAAGATCACTTTAAGCTAGGCAATAATATTTGTATTAATAGGCAAAATGCATGTATTCATAAGCTGTAAATAAATCTTATACTAAAATCACTTACAGTATAAATTATTGAACAGCTGTGAACTTATGAACTCAATGGACTGAAACAAAGAAACAACTTATACCATCATACAAAATCAAAACTGCTTTATTACTATGTATTTGTTTGAGTAAATATATTTGGCTTTGTTGCCTAGTTTTGCAACATCTGCAAGACCCTGTTTTCCCTCAGACATTATTTCTGTAGCACATGATCTCTTTTGTGGATGAGCCATGTTACGATAGCCTCCAATAATACAAATGAAAGTAGTTTCCATATAATCATGGAAAGTCCAAAAATAAAAGCTTACGCTGCAGGGTAGTTTTTCAGTCGCCGACTACCGTCTCCGCTTT
This sequence comes from Sinocyclocheilus anshuiensis, assembly GCF_001515605.1. NCBI lineage: Eukaryota > Metazoa > Chordata > Actinopteri > Cypriniformes > Cyprinidae > Sinocyclocheilus > Sinocyclocheilus anshuiensis. Next base: position 961,217 of record NW_015548255.1, read on the forward strand.
CTCCTGCTATGCTAAATGTTTATTCTGCTCTTGGAGATCCCAGATGGCATCAGGCAGAAATTATAGTTGTCTGGTGATGTGTCTGTACATGTCACTTCTGCTTTTACCACTCTACCTCTGTCCAATGTCTCGGTTAATGCTGATTGAAATATGGGCACTGTCTGTCTGCAAAACCACTTTGTGTCAACATGTCAATAGCCGCACAAGGAGAAATAAGTCAAAAAACTACCACATTGTCAAATCACACGGTACACAGAGCCGAGCGCAGTGGAGAATTTGCGGGGTTTTGACAAGGATTTCATGCGGCACATCTTATGTTTCAGAATTAATCCCGCTGTAAAATTATGGGTTATTTTCTTCCCAAACTCTCATTGCCATGGTTACAATGTTTAAGCCTGCGAGATGAGCAGAATGAGGTGTAAGAGAGAAAAAAGGAAGACAGTGCCAAGCTTTGATTCTCGTAGCGTTTCAACTGCTATCAAACGGATGAATCTAATCATAACAAAGGACAAATTCCATTTTGCCAGGGCTCATTGTGATGTCAGTGGAAAGAGGAGGGGGTTTGCAGAGTTATAACAAAGTGATGGGGTCTGATGCTTAATTAAAGCACAATTTAACAAATTCCAGATGAATTTCTGCTGGCTAAGGAGGATCCAAAAATGACAAAAATCTGATATTTCTTTCTGCGGCCCGACTCACACAAGTGTGCAAAAGTGTCGCACAGGGCCTATATATATATATATATATTGTCGATGTTGGCTTGTAAAGCAAGCTAGTTGTGCATGGACTGCCTTCTGAGTTTTCTAGGAGATGAGAGTGAGACCCAGAGCAGGAAACAGTTCCTGACCCAGGTTTCACCCGGCACACACATTGTCCCATAGCTGATCGTCACTGCAGTTAAAGGGTCTGACTGTCTCTGTGTGTTAACTCACCCCCCTCAGCCACATACAGGATGAAGATGCGCAGAGTAGCCGTTGTGCCCCTCAGGTCTTCCAGAAAACAACCAACATCACAAGAGCTTCTGTGCTGAACAGAGAACAGAGGAAAAGAGAAAAGGTGGTGTCAAAAAACTGATGGCAAAAAAAAACCCTTGATGTTTGAAGGTTTATAAACTGTACATATTATTTAAAGTTAAGCATAAAGACTGGGTAGTCTCCTGTAATGTGAGGCTTCCATTGATAAGTGCACTATTGTTCAAATACTTTTGAGCAAGAACACACTGAAATTATAAAAAGTGACAGCACAGACATTTATGTTTATAAAGATTTCTATTTCAAATAAATGCTGTTCTTTTGTCCTTTCTATTGATAAAAGTATCATGTATCAGGGTTTTCACAATAATATTAAGCAGCATGGCTTTTAACATTGATAATAATTCCGCATCAGCTTATTAAAATGATTTCTGAGGGATCATGCGACACTGAAGACTGGAGTAATGATGCTGAAAATGCAGCTTTCCAATCACAGGAATAAATTGTATCTTAAAATATATTAAAATAGAAAAGAGTTAGTTGTAATAATATTTCATAATAGTACTGTTTTTATTGTATTTTTGATCAAATTAATGTAGCCTTGATAGGCACAAGAGTGTATAATTACAATCAACAATTATTGCATTATTCATCACACAGGCAGAAAGCAAAAGTACAGAGAACCACTACTGGTATTTCTGTAAGAAAAAAGGTATACATATAATTAATAAGTTATTACTTATATAAATGCATCATTCATTCATTCATTCATTCATTCATCATAATAAATACAGTAGGAGAATGAGAGTTTTTACATTTTTGAGGATTTTGAAAATAGAAAAGTTTATTTATATATTTATTTATTTTGTCAAAGTGCATTATAGAAAATTTATGGTAAAATCAAGATATTATTCAGTGTAACGTAATAACTTTGCCTATCTTTTGGAACAGCATTCACATCAGAAATGCCTTAAAATGCTTTTTATTCAATCTTTTGGTTTTGTTTTCGCACTAGACTTTGAGAATTAAAGAAAAAAACACTGCCAACATAATACATCACATCACGCTCTAGGGTCATGGTTCTCATCCTGACTTTTCAAGTTATTTGTGATTAACTGGATAAGAAATTTTGTAAGTATAGAAAATATTTTACTGATTTATACCTAGTAAAATATTTTTGAACTTGGCATAACTAGACTATCATAAAATGTATAAAATGGCCATGGGATTATAAGACTTTATTCATTTACATGTCTAGAAATAGGTTTTATTGATTTTTAGTTGTGTTAGCTTATTTTTATTGCTTGGTTTGTCTTATTTTGAACCATTTTAAGTCATCTTATGGCCCTCGTGGAAGTTTGCTGAGGCCCCTAGTGAGCCCCAGCCTCTGGTTGAGAACCACCAATCTAGAGTGTCTGTTTTTAATAAATCTAAGTAATACATTTAAGTGAAAAATCATAAATAACACACAATAATACACCACCTACACCACTGTATATCATCTTCACTATTATACCATCTACTCCACTTTTTTGTGTTCTCCTGTGGTCCCTAACCCTAATCCTAAATTCAGTCAAGAGGTCAGTCTGTAACTGTACTACAAAAGACTGCTAGATTGTGGATATTTTACTAAATTCAAAACTAGATGATCATTGAATTTAATATTTCCAAATAAATCCACTGTTAGAGAACAGATTACAAAAACAAAAACAGAAAAAATAACTAAATGGTCCATAAAACACAATATTTTTTAAAACCCTGAACCCTGGTTAATTTGTGTCTCTGGCATGAATGAACCTATTAAGCTGTAGTAGATCAAGGAACACCTAATCAAATATGCTCTATTGACTAAAAAAATACAAGAAATCAACAACAACATTAACAACACCACATAAGCCCAGAAGCTTAACCTACTACTTTTTAATCAGAAGAAATGTCTTTTGTCCATAAGCATTTATGTTTGATTCAAAGTCAGATGCTGTATACAAAACAGAAAGCAAAGCGGAGGGAGTTGAGAATGTGACATTTGGTGAACCTGAGCTGGTGGCTGCCTTGAGCAGCGGCACACAGAATGTCGCTGCAAAGAGTTGAGCGCTGAATCACACAGTCGTGCCCTCTTTCTGCCTCCCTGTATTTCATGATTCTTTCCTTTTCTTTCTCCTCCTTTCAGCTCTGGCCTTCACTAGCCCACAGAAAGGCTAAGTCCTCAAAGGCTTAGTTCAAACAGACTGAGCTGTGGAGGTCTTAACTGCAGAAGACTTCCCTCTGAGGGGCCGGACTCCAAAAGGCTGATTTCTGAGAGGAATTATTTTCTGGAGAGAAGTCGTCTTAAGGCTGGTAAGTTCCAGGTGTTCAGGCCAGAAAGAGGTGTTAGAAATCTGGACAGGAGACAGATGGAGTTTGTAACGGCAGCGGGGTCAGGAGAGGGCAACGTCGTGGACACGCCGAGGCTCTTCCACTGAGGGGATGATCCACACAACCGCACGTCCCGAGAGGCTGCTGACAGTAAAGGCTACTGCTGAATTTATGGTTCTCCTCAATCATCTCGCTGCCAAGACTATAAAACAGATTTAACCAGTTGACTCTGGCCAACTCAGCTTGAGATTCATGGCTTTTTATCCAAGGTATGGCTGAGAGCAGAAGATGCTCTCCCCGCCACGCCGACTTGGAGAGGACCGCGTCCGGAGAAATGAGTGAATAAATCAAAACCACTAATTTCCCTCCAGAAACTCTGCAAAAGTCACAATATTCCACAAACAGGATGACTGCATGCCTAATGGAAAATCTGACCATTAAGTATGAAATGAGATGAATAACAATGGCGCACAACATCTCTGCATGTAGCTGAATCAGGACGCGTGGTGCAATCGTTACCCCACTGAGACCATCACACACCCGAACATCTCACCGTAACAGTGATGTTTCATCAAAATGATGAAGAGAGGAACATTTGCTGACTCAACATCCTCACAGACCTGGCTGCAATTTATTGGAAGCGATGAACTTTACATTGACATATACAAGTATGCCATACAGTAAAATGAAAGTTTGTGGTTATGAATACTCAGTTCGACTTTCAAACTGTCACAAGCTCACAAGAGCATGTCAAATACTGTCTGTATTAAAGACTAAAGTAACATAAGTGAATATTATTCATAACACTAATATCTCACTGACTTACAACACTGTTCAAAAGTTTCAGGTCTGTAAGGTTTTTTAACGTTTTTAAACGTTTAAAAGTTTCTTACATGCCAATGCTATATTTATTTTTGTCAAAAACATATGATAATAACAGTAATATTGTGAAATATCATTACAATTGGATCTGATTTGTATCTAAATATTTTTAAAATGTGATTTACTATTCGAGTAATCCTTTAGAAATCATTCTAATATGTATTCTAATTTTGGACACAAGAAGCATTTCTTATCATTATCAATGTTGAAAACAGTTAATGCTACTTAATTATTTTAGAAACCATGTTACAGGATTCTCTGATGAATAGAAAGTTCAGAAGAACAGCAGTTATTTGAAGGATACATTTCTGTAAAAATATGAATATTTTAATGCATCCTTGCTGAATAAAAGTATACATTTATTTTAAAACAGATAGACAGACAGACAGACAGACAGACAAGATAGATAGATAGATAGATAGATAGATAGATAGATAGATAGATAGATAGATAGATAGATAGATAGATAGATAGATCT
>NW_015548255.1:967350-975820 GCF_001515605.1 Sinocyclocheilus anshuiensis
AGATAGATAGATAGATAGATAGATAGATAGATAGATAGATAGATAGATAGATAGATAGATAGATAGATAGATAGATAGATAGATAGATAGATAGATAGATAGATAGATAGATAGATAGATAGATAGATAGATAGATAGATAGATAGATAGATAGATAGATAGATAGATAGATAGATAGATAGATCTGATTGTCAACATTGAGGATATGTTATTGCATTTAGCACTCTAAAACAGGTCTGACAACCAAATTCTAATCATTCCTTGTTTTGCCCACATGCTTTGTCATTAAGCCATCCAAATGCTCATCAACCTATGCATTAATTAACAAAGACAGAAGACAGACATCAGGTAAGGGTCAAAGATTAAATCATATGAATATATGATATAGTCCTATAGTAAGAAGAGAAAATATTGTGTAAACTTCTCAGCGGACATCTTCCAGATGGTATTTTTGCATACATGTGCTGTGGAGTTTTTGCAATTAGAAGTGCTAATTACCTGGTGACCTGTGTGTTTTGAGTACAGCATTACAAATGAATGCCACGAAAATGTCAGCCTTTGACTTTCAAAAAATAAGTTTCGCTGAGATTACAATAATTAATCAAAGTTTGAAGAAGATTATTCCCAGACACAGAGGTTCAAAGATGTCTCATCCTCTCGTTCATTCAGACTAGCACGCTCTCACTGGTAATATTTAAAGAAAGCTTAAAGCCTCAAATCTGTTTTCTAAATGAGTTTAAACAAAAATCATCATGCAGTACTTTAAATACACATAAATTGAGGACTGTAAATGTAAATGTATTATATTATATTTATACTTCTACTGTATTTCTATATATCTACTTCTCATACATAACATTTATGCACTTTATTCTATTTTCTTTTTCTTTTCTTACCTACAACGCATATATCTGAAATCATATGTCTGATGTTGACTAAGCAAACAGTTAGCACGTCCGCTGTCATAATATCCAGCCTTTTTTTATCTATTTACAAACATGACATACATACTCAATACTCAAGGAAGAACGACAATGTTAACCTGAAATTTCATGCCAAATCCAACCTGACCGCTTCGATGTTTAAATCATTAGAATAAGTTCGCCATAGTGAATTTAATGTACTTGATCAATAAAACAAATTTTTTCAAATTAGTTTTGAAATAGTGCACCTTTAAACAAATTATCATTGATTCTCAGTGAATACAAAAGCCAAATGTGTTTGCTGTCCTTGTGCCGACAATATTGCTGGACCGAAGATGGCCTCTTTCTCTCTCTTCGCATCAGTCCCCCCCTCTGCGCCCTGCCCCCTTTCACGCAGAAATACATGCATATGCAAATGAACAGTAAGCCCCTGCCCTCCCCATTCCACCATTCTTTCAGATGCACCTCAATAGCCTGCACATCCTAAACCGGAGGTATTCATGACAGACGGCCAATGTGAAAGTGACCAGAACCTAATTTTAGTTATTACATATTCCTTTCCACATCTCTTTTCCCTCTCGCTCATTCCACACAGCTAGCCAGTGGTCTGGGCATAGTCTTAATACGTTCGGCCCATTGTGGCCCAGCTTTGTTGTCCTCCCCAGTCACTATCATCCGTTCTCAGAGCAGACAATGGGCAGCGTTGACGCTGGACACGGCGGTCATGTTCTATTTGCTGATGTGCATTATCTCCCAATCCCGTCCTTTTGCTGCCCATGCTCTGTGAGTGTCCCTCGCTCTGAATAGAGTCTAAAGCCATTAATGGAGAGAGAAGGGGGGGATAAAAAAAACGTGGTGGGTGAAAGTGGGCATGGACTGTTATATAGGCTACATTTGGGCTTGGCCACATGCATACTAATAACATCATTACAGAGCGGCTCTTCTGGAGAGTATGTTTACTTTGTTATGGTTTCCATCACCTTCCTGTCCTCCACCGCCAAATCGCTAATGCCCACCTCTTTCTCTCCCCATCCTTTTCACCTTTTTTTCCCAAATGTAAATTGCACGCAAGGCTAATTTTCTTATATTTTGCCAAAAAAAAATTAAGTTACGTAGTTCCAGTAATTCTCTCTCCAGCGGGTGCACACTGTGTGGGTGGTGCTTCGCACAGTGAGCACTTCTTTTCCATGGCATTGAACTTGACCCTAAATGAACTTTTTATAATGAGTGAATTGAAAACATCTCCCTTTGGAATGCAGCTTGTAGACACTGGCTAGGACTGTTTTTTTCTTCCTCGCCACCCCTTTCCACACATCTCTGCTGTTGATGAATTAAAGGGGCAGTATCCTCATCCTCCTCACCTGCGCTGTAACGCGTGGCTCTCAAAGGACGGGAGGTCAATAACGCTGCCTTTATAAATCAGAGTCCACTGAAGAGAGACACAGAGAAGAGGAAAAAGATGCCACTTTCTCCTTCAGGAGCCGAGGCAGCAAAAGAAACCAATATCTGTCATTTTATTTACAGCATAAATACCAGCTTACAAGAGTGAGGGGGTTGTACAGGCTGAGCCGTGGCTCAATTTCCCACCATAACTCTAAACACTTGAAAGCGGCTGGCACTATGGTACAACACTGCAAACATCTACAGATTCACAGAAGTGTGATCACTGAAAACCCGAGTTCAAGTGACTAAGGAGCTATATGCACTTCTCAGCAGCACCTTGGGACAAAACAATGCTTGACGCAAAGCTCAGCTTAGCAAAGCCTCTGTTAGCTGGCTGTTAATGGTAATAATATATTGTACCTGCAGCACTGCTATCTATATCAGAGGTTAATGATATCACTGAACTGAATTAGCTTTGTGTGTAAATTAGGACTGGGCGGTCTGAAGATATATACAGTGCAATAGTAGAAATGTGTCATTTGGTAGATATTCTGCTGTACTCTTAGAACCATGGCAGATATTTGGCTATAAATGGACAGGACTGCTTTTATGTTGTTTACGTTAGAGAAATGTGAAAATACAGTGGAATGTGTACCAAACAAGTATTTAAAAAAAAAAAAGGAAGAAATTTATCAAGGCAGAGTTTAGTTATTTAATATGCAGATTTTGAATTTTTTATGATTTTTTATGATGCATATTTGGAATACAATAGCTGGTCCTCAAATTTGATTGGTTGAGTGACGTTCAAAGAGTGCGGATATACACTAAATCGTTTACAGTGCTCAGCCAATTTGTTCAAAAACATTGACTCATTCAGGGATGAAACCAGTGACTACCTTTATTAAATAATCATTGATTCATTCACTTAACCAAATCAATTTGTTGAAAACACTGATTCATTCAGGAACGAAACAAGTAAGTCGATGTGTCGGAATATGATACTTCCTGAATTCACAGTATTCAGATAACACTTTACTATACCATGACGCCATGGAGAGGAGTTGTGAATGGCAGTGAAGCAACTTACTCCAAAGGTCAACAATGACAGCTTGAAGAGTGTAGTATGCCCAGATTATAATTAGAAGGAAGTTCTTCACCAAATGTAGTCTTTGAGTGAATCACTAATTCATTCATGAACCAAATCAATTCATTCATAAACACGGATGCATTCAGGAATTAAACAAGAGACTCTTTTTTTATTGAATCACTGAGTCATTCATCAACAAAATCAGTTCATTCAAAGACACTGATTTATTCAGGAACTAAACACTACAGTACTCCAGTGTGTTGCTCATAAACACATTGGATGCTATGGTTTCTTTATAACTATTTTTGTTGACATTGCAAAAATAGACACATTAACCTACAATACTGAGTCTAAAATACAATTTCCTAAATAGCAACTTCTTGTTTTTTTTTAATTGTTGCAAAAAAGCCATATCAGCATGACTTTGATTACCTGAACTTTGACTACCTGAACACTTTTGCTCATGTGATTTTGGTCTTACACCACCCACCCTAATGTAAATACAGTCCCTCACACAAAAGTACGAGGCATAAGTTAAGTTTATTTGTGACCTTCTTCAATATGGAGTGAGTTGACAATGATATTTGTTTTTCTTTTTGATAGCACTGATTGAGTCAGATAGCAGCGGTCCAGTATTTTGTGTATGTGTGTGCATATGTTTTGCTCTGAAGTGTGCTAGAGAGGTGCATTTGATCTTAACGGTGATATATTCTCCGTCAGCGCTGTCACGATCCATCACTTAAGCGCAGACCTGCCGCGGCTGCCCAGTTGAGGTGTGGCTTATTACACCACCCCAAAGTTCATGAATAATAAACAGGGTTGAAGTGCCATCTAAGCTAAGACCCTGTGAAGCAATATCCTCGTGGCAACGTCACCTTACCCCCCGGCCCTGCCACCGCCGTCCCTCTCTCATCCCCCTCCCTCCTGCCACGGGACACCATGTTTATGCATGATGCCTGTTTCATATGTATCGGCCACATCATTTCTGCTGTTGTCCTAGGAACTGATGACACGCTCGGCATTAGGAGTGATGACCTGCACACAAGGTCCCGACTCTTGCTCTACTTTACAGCCACTGCCAAAATGCTGCTGCATTATCCACACAAACACACATATATAGATGCTCAGATAAAATACAAGGGGTTGTTGTTTTTCATACATCTTTGTGAATAGCAATTGTGTGTGTGCGCGCTTATTTGCAGTTTGCTTACACTTTGCCTGCTTGTGTCTTATCAAGATAGGAAGAAAAAAAAAAGGAAAGGTGCTCGCTGACAATCATCCACTCATAATTAAAGCTGCCTTATTATACCTCACATCTTGCTTTGGTGTCAAGGTGATCCAACCATTTTGAATTTTCTTGTTCTTTCCTACTCTGTTCCTGATCTGAATAGAAGAAAAAGAATACATAATGCATATTATGGACACGTAAAAAACAGTACTTTATTAATATTTCATCTGAAGATGCGAATGTCTCAGTATTTCCATATCAAAACAGATTTTTTTTGAAAATGACATTTTGACATTTTGTTTAAGTCTGGGCTCATTTTTTAATTTCAGCTGTTCTCGTGCTTCTTTGGTTTATATGGCTGCAACGCAGATCCTTTTGCATGCCGTTCCAGTAGCACTGATTTGTTGGTAAACTGATAAAGCTGGCTTAGCTTTTGTATTTTCTTTAGGATTTTATGGAATACATTTGTTTCTGCAATACATTAAACTGTGAGAACTAATGGAAGCTGGAATTCAAGAATGGATATCCTTGAAGAAACAAAGACATAAAAAAGCAATATACATACGTAAATAATTTTGGGGTCTGTAAAACATAAAAAGAAGTTTCTTAGAGTCTGAATTTATTTAATTAAAAATACAGACAGTAATATTGTGAAATTGTGTACAATTTAAAATAGCATGCCTATTTAAATATATTTTAGAACGTAATTTATTCCTGTAATGGCAAAGCTGAAATTTCAGCAGCCGTTACTCCAGTATTCAGTGTCACATGATCCTTCAGAAATCATTCAAATATGCTTATTTGTTGCTCAAAAATCATTTATTTTTATTATCCATGCGTTTCAGGATTCTTTGATTAATACTAAGACAATGGTAGTGTATAATATCAAACCAAAGACATACAAACTGACTACTAAATATAAAAGTATACAGTATATAGATTTATAGGATGCTTAAAGTTTCTTTCTTTCTTTCTTTCTTTCTTTCTTTCTTTCTTTCTTTCTTTCTTTCTTTCTTTCTTTCTTTCTTTCTTTCTTTCTTTCTTTCTTTCTTTCTTTCTTTCTTTCTTTCTTTCTTTCTTTCTTTCTTTCTTTCTTTCTTTCTTTCTTTCTTTCTTTCTGTCTGTCTCTCTTCAGAACACTTTGAGGCAACACATGTGTGGAATATTCCTCATGTTAAGCCATTAAAACTAAAGTAACAAAAATGCAGCTGAATAATTCAGCTGGACAAAAAATATTGGCTATATTTTTTTTTTTCATTAATATATTTTATATTTGATCATTAAAACTAATTAACAAAATACAGCTTTTTTTGGCCATTCAGAATTATTTATGGCCAGGAAATTTTCTCAACTTACTTGTTAATGGCAGAAATAACTTAGTGTTCAAGGTTGGCTAAAACATACTTTTATACCCACAACATTTGTTGGGGAGGAAATGTGTCTCATCAAAGCTCATGTAACACCGGCACCACTGCTAATGCTATACATTAGCCACTGCCATTTATTCGTCAAATTACAGACAGTATTAGGTTGAAATGGGATTTCTTATTTCTTTTTTCATCAGAAGTATGTGAGACTTTAATTGATTGCATCTGTCTCCAGTTACTTCATTATTCACCTAAATTTGAAAAGGTGGGAAAGTGCTCTGCTCGTGGATTCAAGTGGACAACAGCTCCCTCACACAGACGCTCATTTTTTTTCTCCTAATCTCTCTCTGCTTTCACTTTGATCTTTCTTTCTATTCTCCTCCCTCTCACTATTGCTACTGTCTGCCCAGTGACTCGTTGAGTTCCTCGTTTTCAGTTTCTCCTGATGTTCTTCCGTTCACTCTTGTTTCGTACCTTTCTCCTTCAAACAGTTTTGTCCTGAAGCATTCCTTCACAACCTTCCCCCATTTGAGATCAGTGCGCCCCCACCCCGTCCCCGTCCCCCAGCCTGCGCTGGCCCTCTGCCCGAACACACATTTGTGTCTGCCTTTTGAGTGTTTTCAGAGGCCCATTAAACAGCACCTTGGCAGGGCCCGACACACTCACCTCACCCCTTAGACCTACAGAATGAAGGAAGGTTATCAGATTCCCTTATCCATGCCAGACACACACACACATTCACAGAAATGAAAGTTTGGAGGTAGAACATAGAAGCTCTTTGCTTCCTCTACCTAACATTAGGGAACGAAATCAAACTGGATTTCCCCAGCAGCCACTGGGACTGTGAAGTGCGCTTGAAACCAGCGTGTCTGGTCACTGGCCGGACACGATACCCTCAAGCTGAGAAGGTGGGGTTGGACTAGGGTGTAGGGGTGCACCTCTTAAATCTGGGTATGCTACAACTGTGCCTTCTGCTGGCCAATGGGAGAAACTAAAGTGCACAGGACGGAGGCTCCTGTGAGTGTAACTTAACACATGCTATCGGGTGCTAAATACCACACTTCCAAATGTTTAAATATTTACTATGCTTCTAGTCGGCGACACCATTGGATTACACAGTTGATTTAAAAGGCATAGAAATAACACAAAAATATGCCAACAGTGTTGATGACTTTCACTGAGAATAACATAGATGCATTCAGCAGAAACTACACTGAACAAAATTATAAACGCGCAACACTTTTGTTTTTGCCCCCATTTTTCATGAGCTGAACTCAAAGATCTAAGACTTTTTCTATGTACACAAAAGGCCTATTTCTCTCAAATATTGTTCACAAATCTGACATCCAACCGGCCTCACAACCGCATGGCGGTTGTGTTGCAACCGTTGTGTAATGCATGGCCACATGTTGCAAGGATCTGTACACAATTCCTGGAAGCTGAAAACATCCCAGTTCTTCCAAAGCATGCTGCAACATGAGGTGATGGTCGTGGATGCCAGACGCCATCGAATGTGAGCATATGCCCACTCAAGTCGGTTACGATGACGAACTGCAGTCAGGTCGAGACCCCGATGAGGACGACGAGCATGCAGATGGGGGCAAAAACAAAAGTGTTGCGTTTATAATTTTGTTCAGTGTAGAAGCATGACCTCTTGTGATAGGGTCAATGACTAACTTACCAACAACACACTGTAGTGACCATACTAGCAAAAGCCAACACCAAAACAGAGAAAAATCATCATTACAATCACACTTAAACAAACCAGTTTTGAACCAGAAGCAAGTTGTCATGAAAATTGTCTAAAGTCATTGCTAATTTAAGATTTAATGGGTGCCAGTGAAGGAATGTGTCTAATTACCATAACAAGGAGGCTGATATAAATATAGGCCCTCAGTGCTGCAGCGGTGGCTGTTTGATGCGACTATACACAGATGTGTCAGAGTCAATCATCATACCTTCTTGCACCTGCAAAAATGGAGCATGAACTCATGGAAGGTAGTTGAGAGAAAGACATGAGAGAGGACAGGAGTGGAGAAGAGCAGAAAGGAACGAAAGCAGGCTAGAGGAAAAGAAAAGTAATGCATGGAAAGTAAAAATGAGGAGGAGAGATGAAGCAAAAAGAGACAAGAGGAAAAGAAAAAGAAAAAGGAGTGGAAATGAAACAAAGCGAAAGGAAAGGAAAGGAAAGGAAAGGAAAGGAAAGGAAAGGAAAGGAAAGGAAAGGAAAGGAAAGGAAAACAAGTTGAGAGGAAAATAAGGAAAGGGAAAAAAAAAGGAAAAGGGATACCAAAGGAGTTGACACAAAGTGAGACGAGATAAGAGAAAGGGAAAATAGAAAGCATATCCAGAAGAAATGCAAGGGGATGAGACAAAGAGAGATAAGTTGAGAGGAAACAAAAAAGGAAAAGAAAAAGAGAAAGGAGACAAAGCGAGACTAAACAGGAGTTCCGGAAGGAAACAAAAAAAAAAAAAAAAGGAA
>NW_015548255.1:975873-1003322 GCF_001515605.1 Sinocyclocheilus anshuiensis
GTTCCGGAAGGAAACAAAAAAAAAAAAAAAGGAAAGAAGATGAGATGAGATGAAGTGAGACAAGATGATAGGAAAGAAAACAAAAAAGGAAAAGAAGAGGAAATGGAAAGAAGACGAAAAAGAAAAAAGACAAAGCAAGGAAAGAAGATGAGACGAGACGGAAGGAAGGAAAGGAAATTAACAAAAAAGGTGAAGGAAGGAAATGTAAGGAAATGAAAATGAAAGGGGGAAAGAAAAGGAAACAAGCTAACATGAGAGGAAAGGAAATAAAAACAAAAAAGGAGAGGAGACAGGGTGCAAAGAAAGAATGCAGTGAGAGAAGGGAGTGAAAGAAAGAAGACAGATGTAAACGAGAGAGAGAGAGCAACAAGCTAATGGAGAAGTGGATATTTTGATTTGACTTGTGAGTTTGATGACTACCTCCCTCCGCCACCTGTGAAGGTCTCTGCACCATCAAAGCACATTAGACACATTAGGCCCATGCTTACTTATGAGCAAGATAAAAAGCTGTGGGGCCTCTGCCTTCTCAAGCTGTGAGTGGAATAGCTTTGCAATTTGCCTGCAAAAAAAAAACAGCATTTTGATTTTAATGAATATAAAATGGCTGCCATTAAAAGTAAAACAGATTATTTTGGGCTTTTCAGGGTGTGCGGCTCTCTGACAGTCTTGGAGGGCCACTATGATCTTTCATTAAAACCTCACAGCGGGGTCCCCTCCGCGGCCGACCGGGGCCTCAGCCCTCAAAGAGATTGGCTGCATTTAAAAGTCATTTTCATAAATCTACACAGATTTCAGAAATTCAGTAATGAAAGCCATGCGAGACGGGCCGGCGGCTCAGAAGAACCACTTTCGCTGAGCCGATGGTCACACTGGTTATGGAGAGAGGGGGGGACCAGACCCATCCGTATCACCCCCATGGCAGCACGCCACATGAGCCTCTGCCTGATCTATGCTTGTTAATGACTAGCATGTGCTAATTACTGTCAGTAGCCAGGTTCGGGCTCACAGCGCTACAGATCCTCAACATAGGCTACCTGCCCAATCGAGGGCCTGGACGCCGCACACTTTTAATTGCATTAAACTTTGCCTAGTGATTTGCTTCGCTGGGAGAGAGAGGGAAGGACTGACAGCTGGCCAGCTCCACTAATGGACCTTCGGAAATCCAGCGAGGATGGATGTTATTGGTCTTGTTTTTATTAATCTGTGTGATCTTGACACGGTACCAAGACACTGTAAAGCATCTCGCACATCTTCTGGGACTGAACGCTGCCAAAACCCTACCATTGTATATTAGCAGTCACCTAATGTTGAAGAAGAGGAGGTAAACTCTTTGTCATATCGTTAAAGGTGCACTAAAGTCATTAATTGTTGACGTTGCACTGGTTGATATGACATGGACAGGTTGTCTGTGACTTTATAGATTAATCTAAAAGCAAACATTTTAGGTTTGTTAAGTTAGTCGGTTATGATTAATTTATTCCACGAGTGAAAATGTCCAATAAGATTGAGGTTGCTGAGATAATGCAAGGTCATGTGATCCAGCTAGTCATGTGATCTCAACATGGCGGTCCCCATTTGGCAGAGCTATTCACCTTATTTTTCAACATGTAAGTAAGCCATTTTCTGTGAATGTGTGAGTGCGATTCATTAGCCACTATGAGTAAATGGCTAAAATAACTGATATCGAAAGCCCTGCACATTCAAGTAAAAAATTAGGTGGATTATTGTTCGAAAACAGAGTATATTATTAGTAACTTATTATTATTTTAAACATTACTTAATATTACAAAATGTGAATCCCTTACAATTACAATCTGCCAGCACTAACCATGAAAATACCACTACTATATAATACTAAAACTAAATTTGAAAAAGAAAAAAAAAAAAGAAAAGAAAAAATAAACCTAATAATAACTAAGTGAAAACTAATGAGAAATAAATTAATCGAAAACAAACAAACAAACCACAACTAAATACATATATAAATAGCATGAGTAGGGTCCCACCATGTAAAATAAAACCATTTTGGAAAACCAAAATGGAAAAAAATAAAATAAAATAGTGCACCTTTAGGTTTTCACTTTAAAGGGGACTTCGGATGCAAATTTAACTTTTACATGGTGTTTGCATATAAATGTCTTAGCAGTGTGTGGAGACAATCACCCAACAATGATAAAAATCCATTCACTCCATTTTTTTTAATCCCCAAAAAAACCTAAACAGTCTCAATTATCAAGGCGTTTTGATTTTCTGAGCAGTATGACGTCATACTGCTCAGGCCCTGCCCAAGACCGCTGATGGACTGTCCTGTATTTTGGCATATTTCCGCCCTCAGGCAGTTGTACGCTGTCCGCCATTTTCTCCACGCTCGAGCAGCTGTAGCAACAACGTCTTGTAAGCAATGCAGGTGTTTTGTAGTTGGATGTAAAAGTGAACAGAGTCTTAATTTTCTCCCGACATGAGAGCCACTGAGGACGCAGTGGATTAGTTTTGTTTTTGACGGTAAGGCAACAAAAAACAGAAGAGAGAGGTGGGGTGAGCAGTAGTTCATTTAAAGAGATGTGCACCAAACGGGTCGCTGCGAACCGATCTGTTTTTAACAAGGTAAAAAAGGGTGTTGTTTTACACGACCATTGATGAATTAGATTTTTTTTACACGACCACTGATAATTTTTTTAGGTTGCAGACATTTTATGAGACCCTAAAGAATCATAGACTCTTGACAAAAAAAATGGTTCTAAACAGTACCAGAAAAGGCCATTTTTGGTGCTAAATAGAACCCTTTTTATAGGGTTCCATAAAGAGCCATGCTTTGAAAGTGCTATACAGAACATTAATGGTGTTATAAAAACATTTTTAAAGATAGTTTATTTTCATTCATTAGTATATTAGTATATTTATATAATTAATATTAGCATTATTAATATTATTTGTATATATAATTTTTTACCCCTCTATCTGCCTGGTCTTATAATATCTTACAGCATCTATTAGGATTTTCATAAAAACAACAACAACATGTTGTGTCAATTAGGTACTTTTATTTAAAGACGTGAAATTGTAGCAAAAATGACAGTGATCTAACCGTTATTAGCAGAATGCATTAATAAATGAAAATTGACACTGAACATAAATAAATACTTATGGAAGTAAAACAAAAATATATACAGGAAAATAGTGTAATGAAGATAAAGTTCCAGTTAAATACTGTATTTTCGCAATCCTCTATGATGCCTTTAAGTCAGTGGTCGTCAAACCGTTGATCGCGATCGACTGGTAGATCTTTATCACTGTCCCAGTAGATCCCGAAAAAAACAGTAAAATAAGTACAAAAATGCATTACATTTATGTGGTTATATTAATGTATCACTGAAGGGTACTGTCTTGAGAAAAGTTTCGATGGCAATGGCATTTTCTTCTCCGTATAAAGCGCAACTCTGCTTGGTTTACAGCGGTAAACAAGGAAACGCTATAGTGCGGTCGGTTCATATGCAGTGTTGCCAAGTCCGAGGTTTTCTCGCGGAATTGGGCTACTTTAACACTGTTGCCGCGGGTTGTTGTTCATGTCCGCGGGTTGAAGCGACCCCAATAACGTTTACTTGATTTTCTGAGCAGTATGACGTCATACTGCTCAGGCCCTGCCCAAGACCGCTGATGGACTGTCCTGTATTTTGGCATATTTCCGCCCTCAGGCAGTTGTACGCTGTCCGCCATTTTCTCCACGCTCGAGCAGCTGTAGCAACAACGTCTTGTAAGCAATGCAGGTGTTTTGTAGTTGGATGTAAAAGTGAACAGAGTCTTAATTTTCTCCCGACATGAGAGCCACTGAGGACGCAGTGGATTAGTTTTGTTTTTGACGGTAAGGCAACAAAAAACAGAAGAGAGAGGTGGGGTGAGCAGTAGTTCATTTAAAGAGATGTGCACCAAACGGGTCGCTGCGAACCGATCTGTTTTTAACAAGGTAAAAAAGGGTGTTGTTTTACACGACCATTGATGAATTAGATTTTTTTTACACGACCACTGATAATTTTTTTAGGTTGCAGACATTTTATGAGACCCTAAAGAATCATAGACTCTTGACAAAAAAAATGGTTCTAAACAGTACCAGAAAAGGCCATTTTTGGTGCTAAATAGAACCCTTTTTATAGGGTTCCATAAAGAGCCATGCTTTGAAAGTGCTATACAGAACATTAATGGTGTTATAAAAACATTTTTAAAGATAGTTTATTTTCATTCATTAGTATATTAGTATATTTATATAATTAATATTAGCATTATTAATATTATTTGTATATATAATTTTTTACCCCTCTATCTGCCTGGTCTTATAATATCTTACAGCATCTATTAGGATTTTCATAAAAACAACAACAACATGTTGTGTCAATTAGGTACTTTTATTTAATGACGTGAAATTGTAGCAAAAATGACAGTGATCTAACCGTTATTAGCAGAATGCATTAATAAATGAAAATTGACACTGAACATAAATAAATACTTATGGAAGTAAAACAAAAATATATACAGGAAAATAGTGTAATGAAGATAAAGTTCCAGTTAAATACTGTATTTTCGCAATCCTCTATGATGCCTTTAAGTCAGTGGTCGTCAAACCGTTGATCGCGATCGACTGGTAGATCTTTATCACTGTCCCAGTAGATCCCGAAAAAAACAGTAAAATAAGTACAAAAATGCATTACATTTATGGGGTTATATTAATGTATCATCCTCTATGATGCCTTTAAGTCAGTGGTCGTCAAACCGTTGATCGCGATCGACTGGTAGATCTTTATCACTGTCCCAGTAGATCCCGAAAAAAACAGTAAAATAAGTACAAAAATGCATTACATTTATGTGGTTATATTAATGTATCACTGAAGGGTACTGTCTTGAGAAAAGTTTCGATGGCAATGGCATTTTCTTCTCCGTATAAAGCGCAACTCTGCTTTGTTTACAGCGGTAAACAAGGAAACGCTATAGTGCGGTCGGTTCATATGCAGTGTTGCCAAGTCCGAGGTTTTCTCGCGGAATTGGGCTACTTTAACACTGTTGCCGCGGGTTGTTGTTCATGTCCGCGGGTTGAAGCGACCCCAATAACGTTTACGTTCATTAAGGCCTTGGTCAGGGATCTTGGGCCTAAAAAGGTTGGTGACCACTGCTTTAAGTCCATCATTATGTGTATTTTGGTGTGATTGAGTGGCAGTTTTTCTCTGCAGATGATTGTTGAAGTTGTAGGATGTGACAGCATCTGAAATGCACAACTGAGTTTAGAGTTACAATGTGTCTCCTTCCATTTGTTTATGTAAAAACAATTGTTTATGAAGGCCAAAAGTAGTATGTGTACGCACTTCACAATTTTATATTTATGCATAAACCCAAGTAATAATAAAATAAAATAAAAAATCTAACAATATGGACCATAAATTCAATATCTTTGTTACGTACCAACTTGTGGAAAATGGGCATCCGATGACCCTTTAAGCGATAAGCACCTTTAACCTTTAAGCGATGCAACTTTTCCAAGTTGCGATGCTTTAAAAGTTCTGAACCCTTCAAGGCAGGCCACTGCAAATCTTTGAATCTTGGGCAAAAATCATTTGCTGTAGAGGCTGTCTGCAAGGAGCAAAACGGGAAGTTTGGCAAAAACTTCAGCAAAGTGCTTGCTGTACTGCACGCTGCTCAGGGCTTAGCTTCTATCTTCTGGATCACTGTAATATGCATGAGCACTGGACAGTGAGTTACACATCCATTAATGTATGCACTGGTCAGTCGTAATCCCTTTAATGCAAAAATCACTCTCTACACACTTTCATCTTCCGTTTGCAACAACTTAGATCTTTCTCTTGGACATCTCTGATATATTTCTACAAACAGAAAACATAAGTAGCATGTCATATCTGTAGGCAAACAAACGAGTAAATACATGAATTATAGATCGAGAAATAAATGAGGATGGTACACGGGTATCTGAATGCCTCCGCGGAGTGATGCACAAACAGCGCACGGGCGACACACAGAATGATTGGCTCTGGCTGCAATCCCCTGCTAAGAGAGAGCTTAGGGAAGGACACACACATACACATACACACACACACACACCCTGAGACAGACACTTCAACATCATGGTCTGAGATCCAAAGGGAAATTAGTGGGCACTTAGCTCCACACATGTCGAGTGTTTTAGCTGGGATCCAGGCCATAAGATCCAAGCAGCAGCACATGAAAGAGACTCAACTGCCCTCCAGCTTCCAGCCCTCCTCCACTACATTGCAAATACCTCAAAGAGAGATGTTTGCTTCCACACACAGACGTTTCTCACGTCTGAGCGCATATGAGTGCGTGATCGCTCTTGGTTCCGCTGTAAAAACAGCTAAGGGATGTTGTTGCTGACAAAAACATTACCATTATTTTTCTAATCATCTCCGAAGACTCTCCATTCACTGTACTGTTTGTGCTGTGAGCTCATATACTTTCTACGTTCACTGTAAATACCCAATTTTCTTGTTTATATAAATATCAAAATATACCCAAGGTGTTAATACCATGTAAAACTCACTGATATTCATATGTTGTGACACACAAATAGTGGCTTAATGAGAACTCCCACGATCCCTGAGTCATTTGACACAACTCCAAAACATCTCTGTGATCGATGCAGCCAAGTATAATGCCTTTTCAGGTCTCATTGAAGTTTATAGCATACTGTTCACTAAAAATGAAACATTACTACATTTTATAAGCTGCTGCAAGTTATGTGGCTGAAACATCAGCTGTCGGAGGGCAACAAATCCCCCTCACTCAGTGAATGTCGGCTCAGCTTTACCATACTCATATACTTTACCCCCCCCCTTTTTATAATGCTAGTCAAGTTTTCTTATATGAAAACAGTTGTAATTTAGTGTTACCTCTCTCATCATTTAATTAAATAGGCTGCACTGTATCTTTAAGACTCTAATATGTAAATGACCTCTCTTGATTAAATAACCTATTTGTTTTAGCATAGTTTACACTGTTTGTTTGTTTAACAATGGAGGTTAATTAATTGAATACTGAATATGTGCCATATCATGATATGCACATGGTTGACATTACAAACATTTCACATATTTCAGAGCAACTTGATTAGTTTCCATTAATGCTTAGGTTAGACTTTGCATTCAAGTTTAGAGTGTTATTTGAACTCCTCAAATAACTTAATTCATTCATTCATTCATTTTTATTATTTATTTATTTATTGTTTAAGAGTTCAAGTTATACTCTAAAGTTAACTGCGAAGAAAAAAAAGGGAGTTTTCTTGATGTTGTTCAGATCCCTTTTTTCATGATATGTCCAATTGTTTCCACAAATGGTTAGCCTATTCTTTCAAATTTACTTAAACACCTCAAAACAATTTTCCATGATTTGCCTGGTTGATTTCATAAATAGTTAGTAAATAGTTAGGCTAGTATTAACTTTAGCGCATATCTTCAACTCTTTTTCAAAACAAAAACAACAAGAAAAATCACATTTTGCATGATATGTCCAATTGTTTTTTTTAAATACTTATGTTAGTCTTTGAAATTAACTTTATAGTATAACTTGAACTCTTATATCCCTTTTTCCATGATTTGTTCAATTCAACATGGCCACCGCTCGTCATGCAGAGAAAACAGGTCTGCCACAGGGCGCCAACAGGCAGCACAGAATGTTCTAGGCCACTCGGCAGACCTCCGTGCTGTTTAGCGCCCACCGCCCTGTTGTAATTCTGTGTTTATCAGCTCTTTATTATGGGTGCATCATCATTTACAATGGTACCATCTGCTCATTACCTTTCCTGAGTATGGGGCAAATTGCTTTCACAGGGAGTTAACCAGGAGAAGGAAAATTGTCAGCAATAGAGAGAAAATCAAGAAACCTGCCCCTGTCTATTTGCAAAGGCTGTTACCCACACAAGAGATTCAGAAACACACTTATCTTTTAAGGGGATAAAATAATTAGCCGGCTCTGGTTGTGCGAAAATAACAACGAGATTGGTAAATTAGAGTGAGAGGCCTCTGTCGAAATCAAATAAATTCGGAGCGTTTTATGGGTACCTGCAGCTGTGTAGCAAAAACAAATATCGCATATGACCACATGACTCTAATTTATCTGGTTCTCTCCTAAATTAACAGCCCAGGCCAGGGAATGGGAAAAACAGTAGGAAGTAGAAAATAGGAGAATTCCTATCTCATCTCTCGCATTTAGTCCATTAACTCTTCTAACCACGACGGATGAGGAGAGGCACTCGCTTACAAAAAGCACCCATCAGGGAAAAACACAAACGCCTAACACCTAAACCTTTACTCAACGTGGAGAATTAGACTGCCTTTCTCATCCACCGGTGAATATCGATACTGTGGGTGGCACCGTTTTCTCCCGAATTCATTGCAGAAGAGGGGAAGGGAGGGAGACCATCTGTTTCATTTTGCCTTTATACAGTGATGTATGGAGAAGCACATCCATGCATTAATCCAAATTAAACCTTAAAACAAATACAGATAAAAATAGTGAGAGAACAATCGTATATAAGAGACTCAAATATGACATTCTGGGTCATTATATCATATGGCCTATTACTTTCATTGGTATAAAATATATGTGTTTCTAATCAGCATGAGCCAATCCAATCCAATAATTAAGCATATAGTCTCCAGACTCTTTGTAAATGAGATATCCAAGGAAAGACAGACTCAAAAGAAGGGTGTAGCAGAGATTCTGATGGATTGTGACAATACGGTATCAATGACAGAGACCAGCCCCGCTCTTTCCCATCTGATTTATGTAACGGGTCATGCTGGCGCCTGTGTATGATATATTTGACACTGTCGGGACGAGTTGTTAGACTTTTGGACATTCTCTAATGTGAAGGCTGACATTATTCATGATATTTTGGAAGGAATAGAGGCTAAAAGATCTTTGACATTCAAGGATTGTGACCCTGCAGCTACGTAGAAATGTGTGTAGTGCACATTGGAGGCAGATGCCATCAGATGAATCAGTGGTCACCGGCACACAGCGCTATCAGAGCTCACACAATGTCAGGGCTGCAGGGCGGCCCCGTCCCAACACACACACACACAAATATACATCAGTCTTGTTCTGACACAGTCTACTAGTTGTGATGGCTGAGCAGCATAAGGGCCCGGACGACAGCCTCTAAATAAAACTGAATATTTGTTCTCCTACTGTATCATGATGGAGATTATTCACATCTTTTTTTTATTTATTTTTTTTATACCGAACTAATAATTTTTTCTACCTCCAAACACTAAACCTACTTGAATAGATATCTGATAACAGAAACATTGAGATGGAGAATAAGCAGTGTTGAAATGTGAAATGATCCTGGTTTAACTAAATGTAAACAGCAACTGATGATGGGAGTTTTGTATGTTCAACCTTGCATGCAAAGTTGGCATGGAATGAAAATTCACTCCATCTATTTTTTAAATGCATGTTACTGATCTTATTGTGAATGATTCATCCATTCATTTTCATAGGTTTTAATCAAAATATTATCCATTTATGTTCCAGTAAAACAATAGACCACTCTCAAGTGATGTATGCCAGACTTCTCCAATCATTCTCACAATCCACTTAAACCCTGACCCTGCAAACTTACATTTTTCTGCCTCCATTTTTTGGTGTAACTCCCACGTCTCAAAAGTCAAAAAACAATGATGGATAGAACCAAAAACCTTCATTTTTAGAAGAAAAAAAATCCAGTTGATGAATCATTGACTAAGTTTAAAATATTACATTTTTTCTTACAACTATCATCTTACTTAGACATTGATTTATCATCTGTCCCATACACTTGAATTATATAGATTCACAGAAATGTCTTTTTCTTTCTTTCTTTCTTTCTTTCTTTCTTTTTCTTTCTTTCTTTCTTTCTTTCTTTCTTTGTGGACGGCATGGGCGTGAGTAAATTATGAGATAATTTCATTTTTGAGCGGAGTATCCCTTTATAGGGTAAAATTATTACATTGTTTTTGCCTCCTAATTTTCAGATCCATTCGGTTTGTTTCTCATTCCTGGTTTCATGTGGTTAAAACCTGACGAAACATACATAACTCGATGTAGTACACTTAGCCCTCTGTGTACTGCACCCTTATCACACACATTTACAAATATATCGCACTAGAATACATTGATTTATCTACTCCAGAGCTAATGCAAACAAACTCAAAATATTTCTTTTTTATCACACTCTCCACCGCTCACATATCCTCACATTATCACAACCTCATGATAGGATTTCAGATGAGATTGTGAAAACAAATGGAAACGACGGGCTACAAAACATAAGATATACAAGCGAAGAACCACCTTTGTGTGCGTTACCTCCACATTGCAATATTCTCGTATCTACTGAGACTGATTTACAACCCTCCCTCAAAGCGGGGGTCAGATCTCACCTAGCTGTAGCCATATGCATGCCTCATTTCCATATGCTGTATTAGGGTGGTGTCAGACACTATGCAGAGTCTGAGGTCTTATTAGGCACGGGGGTCCCTGCCATAGTACAAATCAACACCGCCGGAACTTCTGCTCATTCTCTGTCACAGACTCCACTCAACAAACTCCATATGTGAGACTTCCGCACGCTTTATCGGCGACCGGTGAGCCCCGCTCGGCCATCGGCCCTTCGTCGTGCAAGTCCCCCCAGTGATGGAAGTGGGATGCCGAAGTATCTGGGGAAAGGAAGACACAAAACAGGGAATAGAAGGTGGGTGGATGGGCATAAAGTTGGCAGCCTGTGATTGCGACAGCTTTGATTCCCAAGAAGAGAGTAAATAAATAAGATCCCCTGTGGTTCCTGCAGAGACTGGGAGCGGCAGTACAATATGGAAAGGGGAAATGAGGAAACGAGGAAGAGGAGGACACAGATGAAGACACGAGAGGTGTAATCATAAGGTGTGACACTGAATGCACTAACGAAATGCGCAAATTACAGGATTAGGTGATGAAAATACGTAACAGTTTTAGTATGTTGGTTTCCAACTAACATATTTTCTCCTCCAAATAGAATTCCTGAATGTACTGAATGTATAGTTTAACTGAAAGGTTCACATCATGTCAGCAGTCATCAGTCTTTTTTTTTTTTCGTATTTATTTATTTAGAAGAAATTCATGCTTTTATTGTGATAATATTAATACATGTTTCTTAAACACCAATGTAGTATCACGTGACCCTGAAGAAATAAACTACATTTAAACATTTATTAAAATAGAAATGTTAATTTAAATTGTGTTTGTTTGTTTATTTATTTATATTTATTGATAGATTCCCTTTTACATTTCTGCTGTTTCATTCATTTCAGGTTCTGTTGTGATGACCTAAACTATTTAGTGTGACAACATGCCCCAAATGTAGGTCAACTTGTGTTCAATAACAGTTTGTTATCCTTGCCGTATTGGAGGATATGTTTAAAAGACTATGCCAGAAAACTAAAGTTTGGGCATTTACAGAAATTGACTTTCTCCAGCATAACATTAATAATGCATAAGCTATCAGTAATGCAACAAAACAAGCCAAAATATTGTAGATCATGACAGTATACACAACAACAAATAAACAAACAGGCACACAACAAATAAACAAACATCCACATATCCCAAGCCCAAAATTAACATTCATGCAATATGTCTTGTGGTCTAAGAAATATCTGGGAAGTAAACTTCAGGCTCTGTTCTGTGATGAACTAGGAGCTGTAATAATTCGATCAGACTGTCCATACGTCAATGCTGTGATGACTCGGGCCACTGCAGCCATCTGCTTTGTGTAACCAGCTGAGGAAAGCAAGACTAAGAGAGACAAAAAAGTGAGAGAGAGAAATCAAAAGTAAAAGAAAGTATGGAGAAAATTAGGATTAATGTCATGGCCTGGAGCGCTGGGCCGTCAGAGTCAGAGAGTTTTATTGCGATACTGGCATTCCTACACAAATTAATTCCCGATATAAACTCCGTCCAGCACAACTACACTCAGTTAGAAATAAAGGAATGAGACATCAAGTACAGGGTAAACTAAACATACAGAAAATCTACAGTGGCATGTTGAATAATAAGGATTTATTTTTTGTTTGTTTTTAAATTGAATGTAAATGTTTGTTTCATTTTCATTTTGATGTACAGATTCTGTTTAAAGGACTGTGGAACACAGTCTAAATTGTAAATTATAAACATTATCAACAAACAATAGTACTATAATATGTTCATATGCTTAAATTAACATAATGTGTTAAAACCATATCATGTCAAGTCAATTTAGATAAATGAGTAGCTTGCACACTTACCTGTTATCATATTTCATAATATTGTTTGATAATGTATTTGGTCTTGGCGGAATAGATCTGCTATGCCGTTGCTGCTGCTGCAGCGGCAGAGCAAGTACCGAGACTTGCTACTGCCAATACATTCACAACATGCTGCTGTGAGCATGTAAGAAATATTGCTGCTGCAAATATAACATACATGAAATAACCCCCATATAGCATACATGAATCACCTCGTAGCAGATCTATACAGGTGGAGCTGGGGAAGGTGGGGGGTTTCTGAAGCAAGCTGCAACTGCTACAGCAAGCACTAGTCATATATTTGAATGTTGAGCACCGAGCTCATTGGCTACCGATACAGGAGAGAACCAATCAGCTGTGCCATGTGATGATGTCATTAGGTCAGATTGAGTTAGACCTATCGGACTGTGCCATCTAGAGATTCATGCCAAAACTATATATATATATATATATATGAAGAGTTTGGTTTCAAAACGCTATGAATCCATTTTGATTAATTTGAGTAAAAATGTGTTTTCTTTACCAAGAAAGTGGCAAGATGAAAACCACTATTTTCTGTTTCAAACTTTCACATAGCATCTTTCGGTTATAATAACATTAAAAATCCATATTTTGATTTTCAAAGATTTATTATAAAATTGTATTATTTTTGTCCCAAAATGCAATAAATCCATGACACTTTTTTTTTCTTCAAAATGCAATAAATCCATTGAATCAATATAAAAGTTATTTTTCATATTGAAACTGTTGAAAATACACAACATCACATTTTGTTGCTTTGCAGCCTGAAATGAAGATGGACACAGATTTACTCAGTGCAATTTATAACATCCAGGTGAAATTAAAAAAAACAAACAAAAAAAAAACAGGATCACTGAGTTGGAAAAAGAATCCCCCCCCACTAAAAATGACTTGTAAACTCAATCAGGTGTAGCTAATCACCTTCTCAATGGCACAAAAAGCCATTTGACTTTCAACTGTGATCAGCTGTGGTCATTTCGGTTAGCTCGGCATGAAAAGAGCTTTCCTGGAGCATTTCTGCCCTTGGTAGTGCAACTGAAGCAAACAATCAACTATGGGTGGCAAGGCACTGTCAAAAGATCTCTGGGATAAAGTTGTGGACAGGCACAAGACAGGAGACATACAAAAAAAAAAAAAAACAATTCAAAGGCTTTATCAATGCCTAGAAGCACAGTGAAGTCTATTATTAAGAAGTGGAAGGTATTTGGTACAACACAGAGCCTCCCTGGATAAGGATGTCAGAGAAGCTATCGAAGGCCTACAGCAACTCTGAAGCAGTTGCAGCAAATTATGACAAAGAGTGGTCAATCTGTGCATGTGACAACAATATCACAAATTTTCCATAAATCTGGCTTGTATGGGAGGGTTGCAAGTAAAAAGCCACTCGTCAAGAAAGGCTACATGCAGTCACGACTGAGCTTTGCCAAAACACACCTTGAAGATTCTGAGGCAGATGAGACTAAAATGTAATTATTTGGCCGCAACACCAAACAATATGTCTGGTGGAAATCCAGTACAGCTCACCATCCAAATAACAGTATTCCTCTAGTAAAGCATGGAGCTGGTAATATTCTGTTATGGGGGAGTTTCTCTGCAGCAGGGACTGGAGCACTTGTCAGGATAGAAGGAAAAATGGATGGGGCAAAATATCATTAAAAAATACCGCCCTCTGCCAGAAAGTTGTCAGTGGGAAGAAGGTTTACCTTCCAACATGACAATGACCCAAAGCACACAGCAAAACTGAGCACACAGTGGTTAAAGAGAAAAAGGTGAATGTCTTTGCATGGCCTAGTCAGAGCACAGACTTAAACCCCATTGAAAATCTGTGTAATGACTTGAAGACTGCAGTCCACAAACGGTCACCATCAAATTTAACTGAACTTGAGCAGTTCTGCAAAGAAGAGTGGGCAAATATTGCAAAGTCTAGATGTGCAAAGTTAATAGAGACATATCCCTACAGACTAAAGGCTGTAAATAAAGAAAAAGGTGGTTCAACAAATTACTGTTGTTCAACAATGTCTGTCTTCATTTCAGGCTGCAAAGCAACAAAATGTGATATAAATATATATAAAAGGCATTTCTCTTCTATATGTAATATATGGGATGAGCAAGACACAAAAGACTAGTCATTTGCTCAAAGCAACATTTATCTGTCCTCAACCTAACACAACCTACCTTTAAGCACAATGGAAATACAAAAAGCTCTAACATAACTAAACTTATCTAATTCCTCACACACTAGAACATAAAACACTATCAAGCCTTTCCCTTTACACACACACACGCACACACACACACACACACACACACACAAAAACATTCATATAAAAAAAACTATTCATATACACTCCTTAAAAGGACTAAAAGAAAAGACAGAAGACAACCGGGTGAAGAACTTGTGCCTAAAGCCCTCATATCCATGAGCTTAGAAGAAAAAGAGCTTTGGCATCTTAACTCTTCTGCAAATTGACCCAGATTAAATCAAATTTAAACGCAACAGCTAATCAGAAATTTGGCACTCTCAGATGCAACCAAAATAGGATGTCAATCTCAGCATTTGCATCATAAAGGGACATTGTGGAATGTGAAGAGAGAGAAATCGCCGGTGTTAGATCTAAACAGAGCTGAGTGGACAAGAGAAAATAAACCCTGGGAAGAACGCCTGGGATATTTAGAACGGAAGTGGGTAAGAAACATGTCTGGTCAGTTAAATGCTGATGCTGAGAGCTTTCTGATCAAAGGACCTTGCCACTGTCATCTAGTAACCTTGATATCACAATCAGTGCCGGTACCACACTACACAGAAAATACAGTAACATTTTTACAACCATAGGATGGATTTATATAATTGGATGGACTTCAAAAAGGTTGATGTTACATTTTTAAAATATATTCTATCTAAATGTTGTCTCTCTCTCTCCGCTTAGTGTTGCTTGACTTTTGTTCAAAGCTTGAGGAAAGTGGCTCTGTTATTTCTGAAGAGGCTGATACACAGACGCGTCACAAATCCTCTTAGTTTTCCTCCCGACTGCAAACGGCTTTTGGGTGGCATCTTAAAGGAGCCATTGTGGTGCTCCTGGTTTTGAAACTTCCTACAATGCCTTTCGGCCAGGCTAATGTAAATAAAAAGCAGCCCTGAACACGAGCACAGTAAGATGAAAAAAGCCAGTCTGAGTGTAAGTGTGAGAGAGAGAATAAAAGCCCAGGTCTCACACTTCAAAACAGCCATCCTGAGACAGACTAATAAAATGAGAGAAAAAGAGAGAGGGATGAGAATGAATTAAAGAATTACAAGAACTGCAAGAGACAGAGAGGGAAGATGCATAGAGAAAAAGACACATATTTAGGGCGACTGCAGAGTTTTTTTTTTTTATGACCTTGAAGGTCAATTGTGGGAAGGGGACGCTAATTGAAGAGCTGTTTCAAAAAAAAGTGCACAACTAAACTCCTCTGTGAATCGTCAATCCACAAGGCTGTTAGTGAAGGGTATGCAATAGTCTCTTCAATGAAGTTATTTTGCTGTTTATGATTATGTGACCCTGAGTGGCTAGTCCTTGACATAATTTGAGGAAGCTTATTTATCTTACATGGGATTTGCTCTTGTACATATTTACATATTGTTAAATCGACAAAGAGTGCAATAACTTTGCTTTTTATTGATTGATTTATTTTAAATTGATTAAATTTAAATTTGAGATGCAAAACACCAAATTCATCTATAAGCAAAGTAATTTTATACTGAGTTTGTTTGTTTTTTGTTTTGTTTTTTTAAACAAAAAGTGGCAAAAAATATTTATCATTATTATTATTATTATTATTATTATTACCCAAAACATTCACAATATTCATGATTAAACAAAAATATTTTTTTATTAAATAATGATGAATAATGAAGTTGTAACTACTCATGGTTTATAAATGAATAAATAATCATGTTTTAACAAAGAAAAGAAAAACCTTTGATCAGTACAAAACATGCTTTTCATAAGGTATGAGGTAAAAAATATTACATGACAAAATGTTACAAAATGGCTTTCTGTACTGACTTTGATTTGGTGGACAGAAGTTTTTAATTTTATGTTAAATAATAATAATAATAGCTTTTATATTAAACATTTATTTATTTATTTTCTGATCAATTCAGCCTTTTAGGAACAGTTTCTTTTCTAACATTTCTGAACGGTTTCATCATCACCAACCCATTTTTGACAATGTAGGATGTTCCAAGCGGACACACACGATACTGTAACACCCTACGGTGCTCCCTTAAAGTGCTCTGCCTTTGGTGTGAGTAGTGCATAGCGATACTCACTTATGCACAGAATTCGCCCACATTGTCACCAAGTAAAATGTAAATGGGAAGAGACAGGTGGAAGAAAAGAGAGCGAAACAAGGACAGACCCCCATCTTTTGCCGCCTTTTTTTTCTCTAGGAAGCCAATTCCTGCTTTGCTCAGTTCTTCATCTATTCAATTTCCATGTATGTAATTGGCTGCATGTAGAGACTGTGATCTTGGTAATCTAGACAGATGAGAAAAAGCAGGGTGGCCAGATCCGCTGTTTCTCATAAGAGGCCCAGACAGAGCGCAGCTTCATTAGGGGGTGGGGAAGGACATGCATGAGCCAGTGTCCTCCCTCGATAGAAGCCACAGGCCGACATGTGGCGAGATTATGCATTATGGAAATCAGCATGACCCAGCATTCAAGACCATAATGATTTAACACTGATCTCCATGTGCTGGCACACTGTAATCTGTTTTTTATTAGTCCGGGAATTTAGGTACAACTGTTTCAATATTGTCAAGCTATGCAGACAATTGTTGGTGTATTGCTTAGTTTACATAATGCACATAACAAACTGCAACAATAACATCTAGTAGGAAGATACAATATTTCACAGTGGCGTTCGCCGGCGAGATTATGCATTATGGAAATCAGCATGACCCAGCATTCAAGACCATAATGATTTAACACTGATCTCCATGTGCTGGCACACTGTAATCTGTTTTTTATTAGTCCGGGAATTTAGGTACAACTGTTTCAATATTGTCAAGCTATGCAGACAATTGTTGGTGTATTGCTTAGTTTACATAATGCACATAACAAACTGCAACAATAACATCTAGTAGGAAGATACAATATTTCACAGTGGCGTTCGCCGCACAATTAACATGTGGATTTCGAAACTAAACACGGCAGGCTTTGTGGGCGGCTTTTCTGTGTATGATTAGTTCAAATGTGACACTGCATATTAAAATTTCATAAATTCTTTAAAGGAGCTTAGGTTGATTTTGCCATAATGTGACTGAAGCATTGGCTAATATTTCACCCGCACAATTTTGTGCAATGAATATTATACTAGAACAAAGAAGATTAGAAAATTACAGCCAATAACAGGCCGAGGTTTAGTGCTGACATAAACCTTTGATAGACTTTTTGAAAGGCCCCTGCGTGTTACCTACTTATTATTATTATCTGAATAGAAGTATGAGAAAAGTCACACAGTCGATGCAATCACGAAACGGGGGAAAATAAGCGTATAATATTATTACCCCAACAAAAAAGAATTACAAACGGGAATATAAAAACAACTAATGACAGACAGACGCTTCCAACCGTTTCTTCAAAGTGCTCCTCACCAATACAGGAAACAAACAACTCCAAAGCCGAGCAGAGGCATTGATGTCTTCTTCTAATCTTCATAAAGGTAAATATGAGCGTCAGCCTCTCTTGGGCGAGTGAGTGAATCCAATGAAATATATATGTTGTTTTAAAAAAACCTCGTCTCAAAGTGTACACTAAAGTGAGCGACTTCTTTTAACTTCCCCTAAAAATGATCCACATCAAAGAAAGTGAAGAAAAGTTTCAGATAACTCAAAGGATTACTGGATCAAATTTTACAAGATGGAAAGTCAAACAAGAAAAGCATTTAAGAGATGATCTAGTCGGTGACATACACCATACACACAATAAAAAAAAAAATCATGTGAGACTGAGGTATAAGTTGACTGTTTCTGTAAACACTGAACTCAATCAGGGCCTGGCACCGAGTATTTACAGCCATGAGGGAGATGCCATCAGAACACGACGCGCTGTGGCATGAGCTCGGCGTATCATATTCTTATTATGGCCGTACAGTACATGAGTGATGATGAGCCTGAGGTCATGCTCATAAAGGGGCATGATTTTTATAGGAGATGGCACCAAACCATTTCCAGATGGCTCATCAGTGTGGACCGAGAGCCTACCCAAGAACAAACAGTCGGATATGAGAGCGGCTCGGCCCGCGTCTCCTGCAATATGACCGCCACCACCACCTGGGAGCGATGCAATGAGACCCTTCCCAGCTCTCAAATGCCTGGCCAGGCTACTGCCACACAAAAACAGCTGGCGTACTGTATATGTGCTGATGGCATATATCCACACAAACGAGTTAACAGACTCTCCTTCTTTGTAGAGGCCCATAAACAGATTCTATAGACACATAAAGAGCTAAATCTTGACACAGATACAGATCAAATGCTCATGCTAACTGCAAATCACAATGGCAAAAAAAAAAAAATAATAATAATTCTTTGAGGTATCTTGGAGTACCATATGATAAACACTACAAATGGGTCAAAGACAAATAAGGATAAAAAAAGGAAAAAACTTTTAAAGATTCAGTTAAAACACTAAATACTAAATATTTAATGACTGACATGATGTAACCATCAAGTAAAAATGTCTAAAATACTTGTGTGTGCTCTTATGGGAGAGCACACAACGTAATCATTGGAAAACATTAATAAACACATACATACATACATAATGTAAAACAATCATATTTAATCAATAATCATAATTAAACATCATAATGAATTAATCTCTCTATCTTTATGATTTTTTTTAGTTATATGATATAAATGGCTTTCTCGATATTATTGGTTATACTGACTTTGATTTAACGGACAAAGTTTTTAAAATACTTAATAAAAATCTTGGTAACACTTTCTATGAAGTCCATATTTATAATACATTATAAGGGTATTCTTAAGGCATTATAATGAATGCATAATGCATTATGAAAACCCTTATAATATGTTATATCATCTTATGAATATTCATAAGAACAGTTTTAATGTTTTATAATATTTACTTATTTGTGGTTATAACTTTTAAGAGTATGATGATTTATAACACACATAACATGTTGCATCCACTTAAGTTACAATGGATTATATTTCTCATAGTTATAATGTATTATAAGTCTCATATCTTGCCATCTTTCTTATGCTACTTTACTTAAAGCCATCAAAGACCACTTATAAGTATAGTAATAAATATAATAATAATAATAATTTTTTTTTTTTCTCAAACAGCCATAAGATCAGATATCAGATCAAATGAATGTGTAATAAGACATATTTGCTTTGAACTATTTTTTATGTAATATCAGTTTGATTATTTTGACGGTTCCCCAACAGACAAACTGACTATAAGTAACTTTGCAAGTACGTCAACATTCTACCAACCCTAACCTTAACCTAAGCCTACTAATACTCTAATGAGAGTTAGTAGACATGTAATTGCAAAGTTGCTTATAGACTAGGGGACCATGAAAATAAAATGTACCTAACATATAAACGTTGCATTTTTTTTTTTCAGTTGAAATTATTAACTAGCTCACAACAAAATTAATATTAGCCTTTTTACCAAAATTAACACTCAAATAACACTCCACACCTAACCACTTACAAGATGTAGTAAGATACTGTGCAGATCTTAAATAAACAATGTCAAGATATATAGTCCATTATAAATGTAAAAATAGATTTCATATGGTGTTCATTGTGTGTTATAAATAATCATAATCTTAAAACTTATAACCACAAATGTGTAAGCATTATAATGTATTATAATTGTTGTTATGGTTATTTATAAGATGATATAACATATTATAAGCTATTTTATAATGCATTATGCATTCATTATAATGCCTTAAGAATAAATACCCTTATAATGTGTTATAAATATGGGCTTCATAGAAAGTGTTACCAAAATCTTCTATAATAAACTTTTTACAATAAATTATACATAATAAATATACACAATAGATGTATGATTAATTTATAATACAATTTAATTTAATATTAATTTATTATTTTGCTAAATGACATATTGTGATTTTTTTTTTCACGGATGCATTTATTTATAAAAGAACAGACAAGCAAAACCAAGAAGATGACTCCAGAAACATTTAACTATAACGTTCGGCATTCTAGAATTCTTATAAAATACTGCTCAAGTCCATCCCACCATTCTCTCTACCTCCGCCTGCCAGTGTTACAAGGTTCAATTTGAGCTTGTTAAAAAGGGACCCTCTCTCTAACTCACAAATGATTATTCATTTAGCTGCTTTATAGAGTCTTGCCAGTGATAAGAGCTCTCTATTCATTTGCCCAGGAAAAGACCATCACAATATCCTTTTCCCCACATGTTCCCCGCATTGGCATGGAATATAGCTGTTCATTCGAATCTGATCCCTTGCTAATTAAAAATAACAGCCTCTTTTGCGTATTGATTGATGGCTTATTCACCCTTATATCACAGCGTCATAAATACAGGTAATGCTTGATTATGTTATCTGTTCTCACAGATCTTGACATGCCAAAGGAGGTAATAAAATGCTAGGTGCGAGCAGTGGTTTTGAAATAGCTTGTGATAGAGTTGCCTCGTTAATTTGTTTGCGTGTGCTGTAATAAACCTGCGGTTGGACACACGGGTGCATGATTAAATGCATCTCAGACTGACCCTTATGCCTCGTCATCCCTTTTTTATATAGAAATCAGAAAGAATACAGCCAGCACTCCATTATCAGCTTCTATTATTATGACAGGTTTATATATTTACTTAGTGGCTAAACTCATTTTCACATACAAATGTACACAACAAATGGATCGATTTTTTCAATTTAATTCCACTACTAAATTATGACACATTTTGGTGAAGTATCTGAGTGGCTTATTGTTAAGTCATCGATTAAGTCATTCACTTCATAAATGGCAGTTACATAAACAGGTTTAATGAAAGTTTTGTTTATTTTGTGAACAAATTCTGAAAATTGTGAAAAATGAAAATTCTGTCATCATGAGGGTGAGTAAATTATGATAGAAGTTTTATTTTTGGGTGAACTATATATTTAATATATTAATGATTTGTCTAATGTTCACACTGCTAAGACAAAAAAACAAAATGGTTTAATTTTTGAGCATTTTTCAGTTGGCTGCCCAAGTAAACCAGCTAAACATCAGCTTAGCTAGTCTATAAAACCAGAGCATTTAAGAGAATAATAAACCTGAATTCACAAAACAAGTATTTTATAAACTGAAACAAGTGTCACTATGGACGTTAGATTAGTCATTTAAAACACATAATATATCAGTTGACATTTTTCTTTGCAATGTGGTGCTCCATAAAAAAAAAGAAATGGCTACAATATTTCTCAAAGCAGGTGCCTTGTTCACCTAAATTAGACAGGTCAGTAGAGGGTACTTCAGTAATGTGGCAAACCACTTCAAAACCCTTTCCCTTAACTTTTTCTTACATTCTCTCACCTTCCTTTCCCCCTTCTCATCTCTGGTGTTATTTCAGAGGAATCTCTTTCAACTAGAATGGGCTTAGGACAACTGCAGAGTTTGACATAATTATGTCTGGCTAGCTTTAATCACTTTGGGCCTTCACTCCTTGACGCACATTATCTTACTCCAAACATGTCAGAGCCGTGCTTGAAATAGGCCAATTTACCCTCCATAGTCTGCGCTGAAATCTAGCTCTGTGTCAAAGGCACAGATGCATAATTGTCCTCATTTAAAAAAAAAACAATGTGTTTTTGAACACAGCTTGTCTACAGGAATAGAAAAAAAAGTAATATTGACTTTCAACACTTTTAATAGGATGAAAATCTACCTAACTCAAGGTTAACAAAGCAATGAATAAGATAAAGTGTATGTCACAACAGTGAGAGGAGATTCGCTGTCGAACGTTGAGACTACCTGAGCTTTCACAAAGAAATTCAGAGTTAATTACAGACAGATACAAATGAAACAATGCTAAGCTTTGTGCTATATGGAGCGGATTTTAATTAACAACTATAATATTCACTTTGAATTGGAGAGAATGTTTTGACATGGCGGTCAGCTCTTACAAAGCATATAAACCAAAAATACACACTTTAAATTATATACCGTTAAACGTATAATTTTATATTTTATTAAAAGACAATGTTAATGTTATAACCATCTTCTTAAACTGCCAAAATGTTTTTGATAACCACCATAATAATGCAGGTGGCACCATAAAAATGACACGATGCATTAGAAATAACTTCGACAAATAACATTAGAAATTCATCGTACATGGCCTGTCCAAAAAATATGGCCAACATAAAATTAAATAAATAACAGATAATGAAACACAAAACACCATAATGTGTGCTTAGAAGTGACAAACCAAAACAAAAATAAAAAGTGACAAAACTATTTAGGACTTCTGAAAATGTCCTTTTTATAGTTTTACACTGAATTACACTGGTAATTCATTGTTTGTATATCCAAAATGTAGAAATTTGACAGTATTTTACAATAAAATTACAAATAATGTTCAAGTATTTACAGTTTTTTTACACTGTAGTATATGGTATAAAATGTACATGGTAAAAAAAAAAACTCAGAAATTGCTAGTAAATTTCACAAACAATTACAAAAAAAGGCAATTAACAAATTCAATTCAATTTAATTTTGAAGTAAAAAAATAACCAAATATTACAGAAATATACAACTTTGAAAAATCATTTTATGCAGTGTAAGGTAAACTTTTTAAACAATTAACAGGTTTTAACATTTATAGTGCACCATTATTTTACTCAACTTATTCTAATGTACACTTATTTATTTAAATATATTTTAACTGTATGAAAAGTTTCCATCAAATTGAATTGTGTAACCTTGAAATGCTGTAAACATTATGAATTCAGAATAATTGTGTTTTATTTCATTACATTTTTCAAAAAAACTTTTAAAAATGGCAAAACCACATGATTTGCTTTGGAATTAATTTATCTAATTTTATACCTAGAGTAGAGTTATACAGTCAAGTATATATTTATATGTTTAAAAATTACTTTTTTTTTTTTTTTTGAGTGTATGATCCGCCTTCATGCACAGAACTTGCCACATGTTGCCATGAAGGGACACTTATTAAACAGGACCCTGCTGAAGAGGGCTATGGATACACCCCGATCCGTTTATTTTTTTGCCACCCTCATTTTACAGGCACACCACAAGCCCAGCCAAGACTCAAATGGGTCAGAGAACAAAGGCACATCAAAACCACACAACCAGGTCATGCAAACACAGGCTAATGTGCTCCCAAGATGCAGCCATTCAACCTAAAACCAGGACCTTTGATGATAGCAGCCTGATGGACCATTGTTAAAAAAGAAGCCATCAGCAAATATGAGCAAATCTACTCTCAAGATAATGCAGGCCTGAACTACACACACTGAGACCAGAGCGAGGCACAGCATGGTATGGAGTATGATAATGCAAAATACAGTACTTCTATCAATGAGCATGTGTGTGTGAGCGCGTGCGTGCATGTGTTTCATCTGCGCTCATAATAAACCCTAAAACAAAGACTTACATTTCTAGTCTGAGCGTTATCACCTAAGTTCATTTTTTAATCTCGTCCTCGGCCTTCTGAGTTCCTCATATACCATCGTCCTCTGACTAGACGAGAAACAGACACAGAGGAGAGACCAAAGGAAATGTTACTGGACAATGAAAAATGTTTAGGTGTCCTAGTGGTCTTCATGCATGGCCAGAGCGCATGGCCAGAGCCACCAGCCGGTTCCCAGTGGAGCTGGAAACTCTCTCTGCACTACACTTCTCAATGCTGAGCCAGGATGAGAGCGGCTTCCTCTCACTCTCCTGAGGCCCTGCAGCTGAACCCAGACCTGATGTATCTGTCATCTAGAGAGGAGAGCAGAAGCAGCTGACATGCCCGAGCTTGTGGTCACATGTGAGAAGCTTTGGGACCTATTTGTCCACCGGTTCAATTTGGTTCAGAGAGCAAATGAGGGGGAAAATATATATATATATATATTTTAGTATTAATCAGCCACAACCACAAGCACTTTTTGTAGAATTTAGCTAAGCACAAATTTTTCTTACTCCAAAATTCTGCCCCACGTATATAATTCATCATATATGTTCTGATTGGCTGTGATTGTGTCACATCATGCAATACTTTTTCTTCCAGCATGGACAGACAAATCACATGACCAGTCAAAAACAGTGCTACTCATCTCAGTAGCTATCCTATTAATAGCAGTGTTGGGGGTAACGCTTTACAAGTAACGCGAGTTACGTAATCAGATTGCTTTTTTCAAGTAGCTAGTAAAGTAAAGCATTACTTTTTAATTTACAAGAGAATATCTGAGTTACTTTTTCAAATAAGTAACGCAAGTTACTTTTTTTTCCAATTTATTGATTGACAGCTCTCCTGTCCCCCATTTGTGTCTTTTTTTATTGCTGAAGTGTGTTGACATTTCTTCTTCTGCATTCTACTGTACAGATGTAAATGTACATTTCCTTCAGCCTGAGCCTTATTCATTTCACTTTTGGTGTGAAAAGGCTTTTATATTTGCCAAAAATATAACTTTTTTATTTTAAAAACAAACAAGCAAGCCCTGTCCAGATTGAAAAAGTAACGCAAAAGTAACGTAACGCATTACTTTCCATAAAAAGTAACTAAGTAACGTAATTAGTTATTTTTTTTATGGAGTAACGCAATAATGTAATGCATTA
Source organism: Sinocyclocheilus anshuiensis (assembly GCF_001515605.1). Taxonomy (NCBI): domain Eukaryota; kingdom Metazoa; phylum Chordata; class Actinopteri; order Cypriniformes; family Cyprinidae; genus Sinocyclocheilus; species Sinocyclocheilus anshuiensis. The sequence continues at coordinate 1,001,059 of NW_015548255.1, forward strand.
CTTTTAAAAGTAATTTTCCCCAACACTGATTATTAGACACTTTTAATCCTTTACAGTGGGGTCCACAAGTCTAAACCACACTGAAAATATGAAAACATATTTGATCTCAACTAAAAAAAAAAAAAATAAAAGGTCTCATCCATTTTTAACAAAAGTGCCCAGATTTTGATCCAATTAAGCAGCCACGACCGCAAGCAATAAAATAAGTATACAGTATTTTGCATATCCTGTCACTTTCTGTGGCACACATACAGTATATATATATATATGATTGGCTATGATTATCATGTCAGCATTTTCACTTTCAACTTAGACAGACAATAATTGCATCTAACAAAATATAGTACTACTCACATAATCTCAATAACTCTCTTATTATTAAATAACTCTCAATAACTCCCCTATTATTAAACTCTTCTGCTCTTAATATAAAGTTTAAATAGCAGTCGTTGCACAAAAAATCAACACACGGAACAGTAAACAAGGGAAGTGGAGAAATTAATATGCCCATTACAAAAATACAGTTGGGTCCAGAAGTCTAAACCAAAGAGGAAAAAAATGTTGAGTTTTAAAATGTACTTTAAACTTCAACGTTTTAGGAACCTTTAAGAAATTCAGAATTCATGACAACTGTATTAATAAGAACAATTAATTATTTTTGCTAGCATTCTCAGCCACTGGACCCCACTATTGTAAGACTTTTAAATTCAATGTTCATCTTATACAGCACATGAAAAACACTAATGTATCATATGTTTAATCCTAAACCTGTTGTTAAAGCCTACCAGAATGTTTAATTGCCAAACCTGCATGTTTATGCATGCATTAATGTGTGTATTATCAGGCTTTACTGTATTGGACAGTGTAAATCACACCACACCGTATCCAACATAGACCATTTACGCAGGAAACAAGCAGGCCTGCAGCACAGCTATTACGGATCTGCGGAGAGCCTGATACATTCTGACTCTTTGTGTAATTGTCTCTCACATCTGAATACAAATTCACAGCCCCCGTGATTCGTCATATTTATTTATTCCTTTTTCCTCCAGCTACATCTTTTATTAGTCCTGCTCTCTGTGTCAGGATTTAATTTCTGCGGGAAAAAAAAACAAAACAACACAGGCAGTTGATTATTGTTATTAAGAATGTGATATTGCAACGTCAGAAACAAAATCTATGGCACATTAAAGTGACAGATTATAGGGAGGAGGAGTGTTCATTTACAAGTGTTAAGATATCACGTCGCATTGCCCGGCAACAGCAAATGAAAATCAACTGTTTCCTACTGTTTGTGTGATACAGACGGAAGCTCGAGGGGAGGTGAGGGAACAGAGTGCGGGAGAGAAGTGTGAGCGGTAACTGTCAGCACCAGAGGAGGGACAAAGACGTTAGGATCGCAGCCCCCCCACCCCTGCTTTGGTCGAACAGGATGAAGCAGACCCCTCCTCCATTTACCTAGAGAAATTAAGCAGTTTTATCTCCTCATCTCTAAGGCACCATGTGCATGATATGACCAACGACAGGGGAAATTATTGAGGAGATTATCTGTGCTATTGTTACATTGCATAAACTCTCATTTCCTCTTCATCCAGGATAAAAGCGGTTATACTTACCAACCTGACACATTTCACAAATATGAACATTATTATTTATATGAAATATGACCAATTTGTTATAATATGACCAATTTGATGTGCTTGGTATTAGTCTTCATAATAAAGACACAGCAGGATATTTATGTGACATAATATGTGATAACACAGCAATAGTAACAGAAGTGTTATAATGATAATGGAAATAAAGGTGGTGCTACTTATGTAATAATGAAGTAAAAAATAAATAAATAAATGACCTCAATGTGAGTAACAGTGGAAATGGTGGAGTGGCAGTACTGGAATAGTCATAATGGATTTAAAAGTGCTAGCAGTGGTGTAGCATTAATAATGTAACAATGGTAGTGATGATGTAACAATAGCCAGGATGACAGCTGAGAGCAAAGGTCGGGTTCCCGGAAGAAGAAACCCATTCACTTTCTCCATAGAGGAATTGACTTTTAATGATAACTTATAAACCACTCAAGACAGACCTGCTGTAAGCTATAGGTTATTAGCCAGTAGTATATGTCGACAGGCACTGTTGCACACTATGGTTGAACTGATGCAGTAATGGTCATTTTGTTTTACATTTTGTTTAATTGTGTGTGTGTGTGTGTGTGTGTGTGTGTGTGTGTGTGTGTGTGTGTGTGTGTGTGTGTGTGGGTG
>NW_015548255.1:1003390-1009365 GCF_001515605.1 Sinocyclocheilus anshuiensis
TGTGTGCGTGTGTCATGTTGAAAAAAAAACCCTCAAACATTCACATCATAATAAAACAATTATCTGCAGTAAATTACTTTTGAAATTTAGTTCAACATACGTCCAAATGGTGATAATGCATGGCATGAATGGCGAAAAAATGAAACAGTTTAATTCAAAGTGAATGAAATTGGAAGCAAAAACATAAAACACGCCAACCACTCTAAAAAAGTTGTTACAGCTAAAATAATATAAAGCGTACACTTGTGCCAAATGCAGTCCAAATAAATGTAGGTCATTTAACATCCGTTCATACATTAATTTTACATACATTTTTCAGAAAATCTTGAGCGCTAAATCAGCATATTAGAATGATTTTTGAAGGGTCATGTGACATCCAAGTCTGCAATAATGGCTGCTGAAAATGCAGCTTTACTATTACAGGAATTAATTACATTTTAAAATATATTAAAATAGAAAATGTTGACCATGTTGACATAATGTCAGAATATAGTTATGAATAATTTAGATGGCCATCTCGGAAAATCAAAAAGCAACAATGGAAACACGAGTATTAAGGATTAATTAAGCCCTAATGGCATAATGGCAAATCACTCTGAAGCCTTGACTCATTTTCTGACCAGTCTCTTTGAATTTATTTTTATTAAGCTAGAAACTTGATCCTTTTCTGTAAGCTTTTTAACCTCTGTATTCTGCGTGATGCCCTCGGATATGTGCCTACTGTCTGATTTCAAAGAGAGTCGAGTTAATCAAAACCAAGGGCTTACCAATCAGTGATCACAAAGACTTAGAAAAAGACAGAAAGACAGACAGACAGACAGACAGACAGAGAGACAGATACAAGTAGCAGCAGGGAGGCAGTCTGTGGAGGTATGCTATGGTAAGTATGATCAATAAAGATTTATGAAGAGTAACTATAAGATAAAAAGCATAGATTATATATGTGATGCTTGTATTGTCCTCTCTAACCTGATTCATATTTAGTGCAACACATCTTCACTATTCAGCTACTAATTTTAAGGCAAGACTGTCCATTGAACCGATTAAAGAACAGATATTAAAATAATTCTTTGGCCCGAAAATTCTGTCATACCTGTATGACTTTCTGTGGAATACAAAAGATGTTGTTATGCAGCATGCTTAGAACTGACAGATTCGGTCAACATTCACGTTCATTGCATGCAATGAATATGAATGATGACTGAGGCTGACATTCTGCCTAACATATTTCATTTTACATAGAATAAAGTCTTTGAAAGAATGCCTATTTTGGTGAACAGTTCCTTTAAACATTTACCTAACCCATAACTATAATCGACATGTTTGTGCAAAATTTAGAATTGAAGAAATTACTTTTCTTTAACTGATTGGTGTGATTTTGAATTAAATTATTATTAATTAAATTCTCACCCCAGAAAACTGAATTGGAGGGACAGGAAGTAGAGTTTACTGAATTTCACAGATAATAAAGAAATTCAACACAGATAATGCATTCTGGGAAAGGAAGTGTTCTACAATGGTCCACAAAATTTAATTTATTTATGATGAAACAATTAACTAAATACAAACTAATTTCTATTTTTTAAATTTCAAAACTTTCAGGGTTTGTTTTGACAAATTTTGCTTAAAATAAAAAAAAATGTAAGAATTTATTTGAATTTCAATTCATTTTATTTTGCACTTCCATAAAATTTAAGTCTGCATCCTGTTTGCAATCTCAAATGAAAATTTAATTCAAATTTTGAATTCAATTTCAATTCAGAATGGCATACATCCCTCTTACTAAAATACCGGTGAATAAATAAAGTAGTTGATTAAACCTAATAAAATTAGAAATGCCAAACAAACTCACAAGAATCTGGTCTAATGAGCTACAAACTAGCAATGACATATATTAACATACTAAAAGTAACTATTTTAAAAATGAGAGCATAACAATATATAGTGTAAAAAGAGAGAGAAAAAAAAGATGTGTTAAGTTACTGATCTGTAAGTTAGGCTTCATACAGTACAATTGTCATCTATATCTCAACCTAAACAACTCTTCATTCAGCACAGTATCAACCCTCAAAACTGACAACATAAAAACTCCAATTTAATGGCATATTAAACATTAAAATCAATATTTTAACTCAAATATTCTCTCTTTTCTATACGATTTTACTTTCAAGTTCACATTCTCCCATATCTGCAGTCACTGATGCTGAATTATCTGCAATGATCTAAATCACAATTGTACAATAGGAGATTATGTTTCCTCAGGAGCGTTCTGGTTAGACTGCTCGACAAGAGCGTAGAGATCCAAATCAATTACCGAGGTCAGGCTGGCCTTAGGAGCACTTCTTAGAAAGTCGTACTCTTGTTATGCAAGCCTGCTCAGTATATTAGAGCTGATTTCGATGTACAGTGTATAATGTATGATACATTCATCTCCACTATTTCAATTTCTGAGACTAGGGCTGTAAAATTGTTATGCTGCATATCTAATTCTCTTTTTTTGCCCGCTCCCCCTGAATAGCCAATTTATGCCTCTCTCAGAAGCTGGGGTGCAGCTCCCATTGTGGACCCTATGGTACATTAAGAACAGCCAACATCAGCTCTCAAATCTTATCTTGTTAAATCAGACAAACGCAAGTGGCTGAAAGGGAGAGAATAAATGGGAAGGATGCTGGAGGGAGAGAACAGAGCGTTTTAATTTATGGTGTATGTGTGTGTGTGTGTGTGTGTGTGTGTGTGTATGAGGGGAGGACGCGGCTGACTGAAGATGGGTATCTGCCGTCAGGGTTGCAGTAACGCTATCGGCATCTTGGGTTCATCTCCCTGCCGTTCGCTGTGTCGATTGTGCCATAGCTGGTGCATCTAATTCATCTATGTGGGATAGTTTATGACACAGAAGATGCAGACAGTGTGTTCAGAGATGCTTCCAATGAAATATCATATTTTGGTCTACTGTGAAAAGGAGAGAAAGACAGAAAACAAGAAAGTAGAGGAGTAATTGATGGGTTTCTGGTTAAAGTTTCTTGGTTAACCACTGCATGCTTACCTATGAAAAGTTGACCTGAATCCTGTCTCTCCACAGACAATCCCTGCAAACCACCCCTAGCAATCTCTTCCTCCCTCTCTCTCTCTCTCTCTCTCTCTCTCTCTCTCTCTCAACAGCCATTCATACCAAGGATGGTAACTATCAAGTTTTAATAATTTTTCCAATTATAATAAATAGGGAAATTCACACCACAAATATAACAATATCGAACAAAAAGGAACTGCTATCATTGGAATCATTTTCAGAACGCTTTCCATCTGATGCATGATAAAAACATTGACAGCCAATCAAAATCCACCTGACTTTAAAGAGCTTGAACATTTAAAGTGGCAGACGACAAAACTGCAGCACGCACTTCACTGGAAAAAATGACTCTTTGCAATTTTTACAGTAAAAGTTTCCTTACTCTTTAAGGTGTCAAACTAATATAGTTTTTGTAAGCGAAAAAGAATAAATCATCATAATTTTCAATGAAAACTGTACATTGACATTTCCAGAATTATCTGTGACAGCTCACTTTTTTTTTTTTTCTGAAATAACTGTTTCTTCTTAGTTTATTTCTTAACATTTAAGTACATTAGGGTTTTGTGTTACATCTGATGATGTTAAATTAATGTTTATTTCGTTTTTTTTTCCATTATTTATTTATATTTTTATACTTTATAATATATTGAAAACCACCCTAAAAACACAGGTGCTAATGAGAAAGCAGCATGATGAATCCATTTTTTTTTTCTTTCTAATTTTTAAGAGGTTATGGTTTCAGATACAAGCTTACTGGTCTTTACAAAACTATAAGAATGGCCATGACCAGTTCCAAAGAGAAGTCATGATAACCATTGAAAAAGAAACAATCCAAACATTGTGTAGAGCAAGAACAAACAAAAACAGTCTAGTCAAGTGATTCCCAACCTGGCATACGTTTACCCCAGGGGGTCCTTAAGCAGGTTCCAGTTGGTACTTGGATTCAAATTTTGCTTTGTTAAACTTTTGTCTTTGGTGTCTGTAAGTCGTAACTTCTCATTAAAATGTGTCCAAATGACAGAAATTCGTTTGTGGGTGATATTTCATACTTGAGCTTCTGTGGTATTTAAATTCCACCATACAGAGAGTGCAAATTAGTTTGAATTGTTTTGTTAACCCTCTGGAGTCTGAGGCATCTTTAGAACTCTGGAGATGTTTTGGCATGCCCTGACATTTGTGCTTATTTCACTAAATTACTAGTTTATACACTAGAGTTTTGAAAAAAAAATCCTACCAACTCATTCACATTAAACAATATATTGAGGTAACTTTTGAAATAATTATTGTGATAACTTTTGTGTAACCTTTATAATATCATTGACAAAGATACCCATTATAACTGTCCTAACCAGGTAGGATGCTGCAACATGCGATAAAAGGTATCTTTTCGATTTCATCTTTTCCATTTTTGTTCTAACCAGACACAACAGAAATACATGATTAAGCGACAGGAAATTCTATTTTTGTAATGTTTTCTATTTCTGTAAAATTGCAGCTTACAGCTCAGGTACTCATTGTGTTTTGTATATTAAAATGGTTTCAATTGAGTTGGAATATCATTATGCATTGATTGAACAGTCATAATGAAAGAGGCAATGGATAATTTACCTCAGATCTTAATAAATAATGGAAATAAGAAAAAAGTATTCCATGACAAAGATTGAATCAGTCACTGAGTAAGTATTTTGAATAATGTTAAAATGGTTTATTTTTAATAATTTGATTATGTACTTATCCATTTCATTGTGAGTGCGAGACAGAAGTTCACTTGCAGAGAGAACATGATCTTCTCATTGGCTGTGATTTGTGACTGAATTTGTTGAGTCCTGTAGATATGACACATGGTGTGAACAGAAAAATTGCTTGTTGCTAGAATTTTATCACATTGCATCTAGTTAGAACATTGTGTAATAGATACAGTACATGGAACATGTGTGGTTTGGTATCAATGAAGGGCTACTTGATGCTATATACTGAGATATATAGTATAAAAAAAATTGGGAAATACTGGTCTAGTGTAGACTAATACCCTAGTTGCAAATTAATAAATTAAAGTGTTAATCTGAAATTTGGATGAGGGTCCCATTATGGAGCCATTTGGATGTGGGTCCCATTACAGTGCCAGAGAACATATTCTCTTGTATCATTGCTATTCTGTCAGAAGAAGCTGTCCAGGCCCTGAGGTCATGATACAGGGTCCACAGTAGAGGGGCTAATTTGATTGTGGCAGAACAATGGCACTGTAGCCTCCCTCCTAGAAACGCATACTAATTACAAAGCCTGCCCTTGATCCTGACCTTGGTGGGTCACTTAGCAGTTGTGATCTGTCTCTGACTCTTAATAAAGTCTCGTTCACCCTTGTGAACCAGAGTGGCAGCCTCTCCTCTCCTCTCGTTGTCTCTCTCCCTCTCTCTCCGTCCCTAATTACCAGCACGCTAAGCAGGCAGAGACATAATGACTAGGGTCATCACTCTCTCACTGCCTTGCAAAACCAATTCTAGTGACAATCGTTTCAAATGAACTGCAACACTCACTTGCTGTCCTGAAGGGGGGAAAATTAGGGGAAAATAAATAAATTAATTAATTCAATGGAGAATAATGTGGGTGGTACTGCAGTCGGAAAACATGTTATTGGAAATTCACCAACATTTTTACACATTAAAGGTAACATATCATGAAAATCTGACTTTCCCAGGTTTTAAGTGCTATAATCAGGTCCCCGGTGCATCTAATAACCAAGGAAACTTGAAAAAGATTAACCCAGTATCTTTGTTTTGGTAAGCCTTTTTTCTGCAAGCGTCTGAGAAAACGAGCACGTCTGATTTCGCTCCCTTGGTGACATGGCAAAGGGATCTCATTATAATATTACCACCCCTTAATCTGTAAGTTTCCACCCACGGCGCCGTCA
>NW_015548255.1:1009643-1012611 GCF_001515605.1 Sinocyclocheilus anshuiensis
CCAGTTCTAATGCCATGGCGAAAGTTTGAGCAAAACATGCTAACTATACTGTCTTTGACTGCACAGAACACTATTTAGGGTCCCAGCCTCAGAGGAGACAAGACAGCAGTGGATTTATTGATTTATTTCGCATAATATGTCTCCTTTAAAAGGATGTAACTAATTATAATTGTAATTATAATAATGGAAATTTAAAAAAGAAAGAAAGAAAAAGAAAAAAGAAACAAAAACAATACTTCTATAAATACTACTACTAATATTATTAACAATGATAGCCGTATAGTGATATGTTTCATATTCATATTTTATTCATATCCATATAATTCATATTTTATTATTATTATTATTATTATTATTATTACATTTTTACTACTACTACTAATAATAATTTTTTTATTTATTTATTTTTATTACATCTTTAAATCCATTCTTTATCCCAAAATGGAAAATACATATTGCAAACAACAAATCCTAAACCCAAAATTTGCAGTGACTACTACCAACTTAAATTTTTGTTTTCTCGTTCATAGTTCCAGTAAACACACATCTAAAAGGTTTACTCTAGTCAACTTCAGTGACCATGTACACATTTGGCTGCACTAATATTCACTATTACTCGTACAAAATGACCACAGCTGACATATAATAAAAAAAAAATAAAAAAAAACTATTTTAAACTTCAATCATATATCACATGGTAACCAGACAGCTGTTAACGATCAAATCATATCAAGTATTATTACTGTTTAAGGTAAAATAAACAAATAAATGTGTGTGTGTGTGTGTGTTTTATTTGTATAATGACATGGGTATGACATAGGTATTACAAGGAGAAGGTGACTTATGAGGACATTGCCCCATGTCCCCATTTTTCAAAACGCTTATAAATCATACAAACTGAGTTTTTTTGAGAAAGTAAAAATACACAAAGTTTCCTGTAAGGGGTAGGTTTATGTGTAGGGCGATAGCACATACAGTTTGTACAGTATAAAAACCATTACGCCTATGGAATGTCCCCACAATTCACAAAAACAAACATGTGTGTGTGTACAGGTTTATTTTACACTGGTGGGGACTTAAACCTGAATACACACCAGCTCTTGGGGACTTGTGTCACGCCATGGGTACAGAAGCTTATAAATCATACAGAATTATTTTTTTTGAGATCGTAAAAATGCATAAAGTTTTCGGTGAGGGGTAGGTTTAGGTGTAGGGTTGGTGTAGGGCGATAGAAAAGACAGTTTTAAAAAATGGAGGGGGAAGAGGGGAGACAGACAACACACGTACACAGCTTCGTGTTCAGACAGTTTCATTTCGCTCCCATCGAGTTAAAAACACAAATAAATGGACAGCCATTTGCACTCTCCATCGAAAACATATATGAACGCGCTGTTGCACCTCTGATAACTTTTAAGGCTTATTCTGATGCGTTTATATAAGCCTTTTGATGGCTTGGGTCACGGAGCTGTAAAAACGGTTACACTCACTAAAAGTGAATGAATCGCATTTGTGCCGAACTCTTATTACAAAGCAAAAACAAACACTCTCCTCCGATCCATGAACGTTTCTCAGTTAATGTATGCGATCTCACAGTCTGAAGCATCTGTCATAGCAAATCAGCACATTGTCTTCTATGATGTGCAACACAAACACCTCGGCTAAAATCTCAGAAAAAGTAGTCTGGGGTTTCATGACCCTTTAAGGTTAGGTAATCTTCAAGGTAATTAGAAATAACAGAAAGTTTTCATTTTTATTTATTTATTTGTTTATTTTAATTAATGAACTGGCTTTAGACAAAGCATTAGTACTGTGCAAATGTTATAATTTTGTTGTTATTATTATGTGCATTTGGCATAACGGTCCTTTGTATCACATCTTTGCACTATAAACACATACATGCATCACTCCTTCTGCATTATGAAGCAAATTCCATTATTTTTGCATAAAACTATTTGCATATTTTTCTTCTTCCAGAATTTCCTCTAACACCATGCAGACCTTATACGTAGTCAATGAAGCCCTCGTTCTGTGGGCTAGAGCGACAGTGCAGGTTTAAAATGCAACCCCAGGAGGCCAAACAATAAGCTTGTGACAGGGAAGGGGGGGGGGAGTCCAGACAGTCAAGAATAATGGCTGCATCTTTCAAGTTGGATCAGGTCCTTCTGTAATGAAGAGAGGAGCTCTTTTCCTCTTGTGTGACAGCGACAGTGAGAGAGAGAGAATCATCTTGGGTCTCGGTCTCTCCAGTGTGGGATATGCAGAGACCGAGTGAGGAAGAGAGAGAGCAAGAGAGAGAAAGAACAGCAGGGAGGCTGGGATAATTACACACTGTTTCTGCATCCAGGAATACGAATACGGAATGCTGGCGTGATGGCGAAGAGACTGAGCACTGATGCTCTTTTTAATGAAAACAAAAAGAAAAGAAAAACACCTCTCAGATCGTTTACTGTTTTACAGTGTCACACTTAATTGTTCTACAGAACAGAGGCTTGTGTTTACATATATATGTGCATATATATAGTTTCAGATGCTTTGGTTCTCTAATTCTCTTCTTCTTTTGTATTCTTCTCTTCCCAGAGTTGAAGTGTGTTCACACTTGGTAGCTGACAGCGAGAGAACAAGCCATGATTTCAGCTGTAATCTACCCTGCGGTCCACTCCAGATCCTTTAAAGGAGGGGACAGGCGCACACACAAAAACACATTCACGAATAAACAGCAGCTGGCTCAGAGAGGATGAAAGAAAGTGAGTTTTCACTGCTAACTGCACTTCCTTGCAGTTAATTTCAATAGAACAAATACTGAATATATATCAAGTGGTAGGAACGGCAGTTTACTACACATCCACATTAGGCCAGTGTTAGTTTAATATTATTTATATATTATTTAAACATTATTAATAATTTGAATTTATATGCATACATGTACAGTATATATATATATATATATATATGAAGAGTTCATTTGCAA
>NW_015548255.1:1012638-1019106 GCF_001515605.1 Sinocyclocheilus anshuiensis
TCGCGAGTTCACGTTTTACTGCAGAAGCCGACAAGCACTCTTGTTGTTTTTGAACAGAAGCCGATAAGTCTATTTTAGCGAATCAGCGCGCTTTATTCAAGTCAGGTGACAAGGCTACTTTCACTTTGAAAAGACGTGCTAGCTGAGAGGAGTTTCGTCAAAGCTGACTGAAAGTGATCGAGCATGGATCATGTCAATGAACTTGATGAACCTGTGATATCTTCTTCAGGGCGATAAAGGAAAATAAAAGCTGAAAAGTTTTCATGGAACCATGCAAAAGCAGCGCGTTACAATGGTGAGGGAAAAGCTCCGTGTATTAAATTATCTTTTATTTTCACATTTTCAGTTTTCAGTTTTCATTTTAGTTTTATTTAAAATTTATGGTAAATCTGTAATTTTCTTTTTTTATTTATTTATTTGTATTTTTTTTTGTATTGCTAATTTGCTTGAATTAATTCTTGTTTTAGTTTTAGTGATTTTAGTACTTTAACTTAAATGTATTTCAATTAGTTGCCAAGGCAACATTTTTAGCTTTTGTTTAGGTTTTTATCTAATATTTATATTTTGTTTTATGTCTGCTTTATTTTAATTACCAAAAAACAATATTTAATAGTTTTAGTTAACAATAACAACACAGCGCCTGATGGTTGTTTCTCTTCCACTTATTTCGCCGATTTGCTCACCATTGGCAGGTCTCACAGATAAGTTAATTCTGAACCCCGAATATGCATGAGTGACCACAGTAAACTCGGTCAGTCCCGCCGCGCACACCGTGAGTGTAAAACGTCCACCGGGTGTGCTGTAATGAAGAGCTGTTTCATTCCCCTGACCGTCAGGGTCCTCTCTCAATGAATACCACACTTACTGTATCATCTATCAGTCCTGGCAGCCACACTGTCACACACAACTTCCTGCCCTTCGTGTGTGTGTGCAGAGCAGTGAGGCCTTGGCTGCTGTGGGCTATAATGAGGCCCTTTGGTGGCTGTAAAGACTAGAGAGGAGAGAGAGGAGGAATCGCACATATAGCTCTATTTGTCTTACAAATATCACACTAACTACCAATTACAGCACCATAAACCTCCTGCCTACTGCTTACCTCCCTACCCATAATACAGGACACACAGATGCACTGGGCTAAGCCTCCCCTCTCCCTCTCTCTCTCTCTCTCTCTCTCTCTCTCTTTCTCTCTCAGCTGGTGTGGTAGAAGAAGCTGTGGTCGTTGATGCAGGAAGCACAATCAATGAGGCTGGTAATGAGGTCTTTCTTAAAGAGTAGAGGGGCTGCTAGATTAATACTGGGATAGAAACAGAACAGGGCAAACCTGGCACTGCCACTTCCGGTTTCACTACTGCACTCTGGCCAAAGGTGAAGCTGGCAGCAAATCACTGCGAAAGAACATCATATTTTATTTTGTTTTGTTTTGTTATTTATGAACAAGGTGAAAAGAAATACACTTAAGTTGTGCTTTTATTTATGCATTTTATTTATATTTGAATTGTACTGTACTAAGTGCATTTTAAGTGTGTTATTTTGGAACAACTTTAAGTATGTTAAGTGTTCTTTAAGATATGCTTAAGATCAATTTTAAGCTAACTGCAATATATTTTAATATATTTAATTGTGTTAAATGGAACCACTTCAACTGCCTTTAGTGCAATTTAATTGTACCTCTTGACATTTAATTTAAAATAGACTTAATTACTTCTTGAACTACAGTTAAAATGTATTTCAAGCTTCATTTTAATGTGCTTCAAGACTATTTTAATAGCATATCAGCTCATTACAAATGCATTACCACTACCAGTACACTACTAGAGTCACTATTATAAATCTTTTTTTTTTTCAGTATTCAAAATGGTATATTACTGTCAGACTTTTTTCAGTGTTTTGTGTGTGTCTTGCTCCCCATGTGCCTTCCTATGCCCATATTTGGTTAGTTTCCTGTTCCTGTCCTGATTAAGTTCATTTGTCCCAGGTGTTTCCCTTGATGTTTCATTGCTCCCAGGTGTGTCTCGTCATCCCCTCCTCCTGTGTGTATAAATAGTGTTCCCTGTGTGTGCTCCAGGGTCTGGTATTGTTCAGGTCATGTTCATGTCATGTCTCCATGTATTGCGTGAGTGTTCCGTGTTCCTTTGTGTAAATTAAAACCCAGTTGGATTGATGTACTCCTCGTCTCTCTCCGTTCCTTGCTCCTGACTCTGCTCAGCAGTGCACCCGTGACAATTACAAAGTGCAAAAATAATTAAATATTACAAAATGTTAAGAAACACACAATCTAGAAAACTTGAATGTACTATTGTTGTGTACATCACATTTATTGTTTAATAAAATATTTATTCTATTGAGCAACAGAAAATTCATTCTACTGAACAGTTTTATAAATAGCAAAAATTAACCCATAATGTTTTTTTTTTTTTTAAATAAATAAATAAATAGAAACACCATCATTATCCATGCAATGAGAAGCCATTATATATTGCGAATATATTGTTAGGTCAGCTGTTTTATACAGCTTTTACTATATTACATAACATAGAAGAAAAGCTTTTTTGACCAGTCAGCATCGTCAGTCAGAATTATCTGTTTTTCCTCTGTTCTTCCTTTTTTTTTTTGGAGAGGTCGAAGTTAAATTTGCGCTATCTCTTCTTTTAAAAAAAACACCTGTAATCAGTTTCTGTGAAGATGGAAAATGAGCTTATTAAAAATATTGCAGTACCATATGAGGATTCTGCGTTTCTAATACATATTTCAATTTGCTGCTGAAAATAGGCCACTGATGGACAGAGCCTGCCAATAAACATGAGCTTATTAGCTGACGAGAGAGTCATCAGCGGCGGATTTAACAGCTTTCCACCACTCATCCGCTGGAGGTGTGGAGAGTTGCCCCCACTGCCTGGATCTCTGAGCCCAGGCCAAGCTTCGCGCTCTGGGGCCGCAGATCCAGCCGGCCGGCCTCTCCTGTGTGGCCCACAGCCCTCGTATTAACAGCTAAGCCTCAGCTGCTGGAAATGTTATTCTAATTAACAGGGGATTAAGTCATCATTTCTCGTGTAATACAGTCTGGATGGGAATTTCAATATCGAAGGGCGGCGCAAAAAAAAAAAAGGCAGTTAACATCTCAATAAATTACTCTTGACCCGCAGGATGACAGTCTATTGGCGCGTCAATTGCCTGCCAATTAAACCGACCCATCCTTGCCAAAACTTTATTGGGATGGTTTGGGTTTTTCATCTGAACACAAATCATTGGGCTAGATGGAAGAGGGTACTACATGGCTGGCTGCGATTCTGAGTCTGATGGGAATTCTGACAAGTTTGTACAATAAAGTCTACAGAGCTATCACTGGCCGTATCTGAGCTGACAGCTTCACAAAACAGTTTCTTGTGAAGCGCAGATCTTTGATAAATGACCATATGTGGATTGTCACAGGCGAAGAGCTGAGAAACGTAAACACAAGCAGTCCGAACAGACTACAGAGGAACCGGACAGACAGAGGGAGCCCTAACAAGCCCACTAGGCCCGCACTTTGATTGTCTTGAACGGCTCCCTTTTTAAAAATGCATCAGTCATGTTGTGACATTTGACTAAGACTTATGGACTTAAAACTAGCTCAGTGGGGAGACCGTTTGGAGTGTGCAGACTCGACCAGTGTATTATGTTCTTTGGAGCTAGTGTGGATTGTGCCATTGAAAGACCCACTCATAAAAGGATTTGGACAGACCCAAAAATAAATCAGCATGGCTCTTAGTATGGCGAACCCTGATGCAACCTGATGCAATTTACAGCCATAAAAACAAAATACGTCAACAGAAGAAAAAAAATCTGTTAAGTGTCAACCGAACCAGAGCAAAAATATTGCACTGTTATTCCAAAAGCCCCAATCAGAGAAGTCTACTCTAAATAATTTATACAATTCAAATCTATCTAGGGCACACAGCACACATTATTTCAAGTTATTATAAAAAGTAGGATTAAACAAGGTGGTGTGACAAACAAAGTGACCAGTGGATTTAGCTTACTCCATCTACAGTATAGAAACAGTTCTTGTTTTCTTAAGGGATGAGACAAACGAAATGAGAATGAGACTGGATAAATTGACAGGCAGTCAGCAGGACTCCCTCTATGTGCTAAAGCATTGTTTTCTGCTCAGCTAAGCAGCAGCGAATTGATACGTTCGCAATGAAGTGCAATGATAATTAAATTGTAACTGACCTGCATGTAACCATCATTATGTCTTTTCTCTTTACTGCCATCCCTGTTATAATCACACAGCATGCAAGCTTTTTTATTAGGCAGTAACACTGAGGACTACATCCTCCTGCCTATAAACACTCAAACCGAGAAACAATCACATCACCCACCCGAGAGAAAACCTCTATCCCGCTTCGCTGAATCACTGAGGGTGGAGTTTGTGCTGAGGTGCTGAAATCTTAAAGCCCGAAGCTTCCTATGAAATATGAAGGAAGTCTTTAAAAAGTGTGGTTTTCTGGCTGCTACATCAAGACATATATAAAAACACACTGTATACTAATATAATGTACACTACTGTTCAAAAGTTTGGGGTTGTGAGAATATTTGAAAAATATAAAAAAAAAAATGTTACATTTAAAAATGTAATTCATTCCTGTGATGGCAAAACTGAATTTTCATCAGTCGTTACTCCAGTCTTCAGTGTCACATGATCCTTCAGAAATCACTCTTGTTATGCTGATTTGCTGCTGACTCCTCATTATTAATGTTGAAACAGTTGTGCTGCTTAATGTTTTTTGTGGAAATAGTGTAACTTTTCTTCTTCTTTTTTTTTAGGATTCTTTGATGAATACGAATTTTTAAATAATTTGAAATAGAACTTTTTTTTTGTAATAATGAAAAAATAAAATCTTTGTCACTTTTGATCAATTTAATGTGTCCTTGCTGGGAGAAAAAAAAAATCACAATCCTTCTTGGTGATGCTAATGGTGCAGAAATGACACACTTCACCTTTAAATTCCAGCCAATCAGCTCTATCAGCTGCTGTCACTTTAATACTGGGGAAGTTGTGCATTATGCAGAGATTACAAATGTGACTGTTGCTTTGAAAATGGTCATGCCAGGAACTATATATGCTTATTTCTTTTGCACACTATCCATGTTGAATGAGAATGCTTTTGAAATACAGATTCACTCTCTCTGCATTTATTTTACTCCCTGAATTACTCTAACATATAAGCACACAAATACAATCACATGCACACAAACATTACAACCTTTCTAGAATAGACAGTGCATTTTCATTTGCATAACAATTTCCTCTTGTTTCTCTGGTTAGATGGAATTCACAGCATGGTGTCTGCATAGTGAGCACCAGGTCATTGCTATGTATATGTGGCAACAACAGAGAGATATATGAATAGAGAGACAAGTCTGAAACTCTGTGAAAAAGCTATAATATCGCACACATGTAGCATGGTTAATGGCTAATAAGAATTTCCATTACATTCACACACTAGCGATACA
Organism: Sinocyclocheilus anshuiensis; assembly: GCF_001515605.1. NCBI lineage: Eukaryota > Metazoa > Chordata > Actinopteri > Cypriniformes > Cyprinidae > Sinocyclocheilus > Sinocyclocheilus anshuiensis. The sequence continues at coordinate 1,018,135 of NW_015548255.1, forward strand.
TCGGAAAATCAACAATAATAAAAATAATAATAATAATTAGTGTGTGCCACCCATACATTTCCATAGTGATAATCAATACACCCTAAACATCTCAAACAAACCATTATTGTTATTATTATTATTATTATTGCATATGCAACATCACACTGAATAAGGTTTCAAAGAGGTACATTTTTAACTGCACAAATACAATTAAAAATATTACATTAAAGTTAAATTAAATATAAAATAATAAAATAAAATAAAAGTACCACCCATATATTTAAATGGTGATAATAAATACACCCCCAACCCTTCAAACAAATTATTACTATTATTATTATTATTATATTAAACATCACACTGAATAAGAATTCAAAGCATTACAATTCTAACTGCAAAAATAACAAGCAAAAATAAAATATAGAATAAAATACAACAAGCATCACCCATATATAACTGTGGTGATAATCAATGCACCCCAAACCCCTCCAACAAATCTTTGTCATTTTTTATTTTCAGTATGGAATACAGTATTTATGTATATTTATTAAACCATGTTCCTCATGGAACATTGATTGCCCCCCACAATGTAGGTGATTGAAGGATTTACCATCTTTGTGGGGTTTCCACAATGCAGGCAAAACTTGACCGTCACAAACATACTGTACACACAAAAACACATGCCCCTGGAGAACTGATTCAACAGAATAGAAAGAAACAGACAAGCTAGCTCTGTGTAGTAGGGAAGTAGATCTAGATTTCCTGTGGAAGTGAATTAAAACCAACAGGAGGAGGGTGGCTTAAGGTGGCGATGGCAGACACGGCCTTAGATCCCCCTCCTGAGAATCCCTCTATCTCTCTCTCTCTCTCTCTCTCTCCCTCTCTACTCCTTTACATTCCTCATCTCTGCTGGGACATATAAAAAGCTCGTAGCCCCCAGTGACACCAAAACATAGAACATTCTCTTTCCTCCTCCTGCGTTCTCTTCTC
>NW_015548255.1:1019722-1037564 GCF_001515605.1 Sinocyclocheilus anshuiensis
ACACACACACACACACACACACACACACACACACACACACACACACACACACACACACAGTTACAGTTGTCCACCTTGTGGTGGGAGATGGTTACAGCATTTCCGAGCTTCAAAACAACTCATCACTCACCTCACACCCCAAAGCAATGGACTTTGACCACAGCCAGCATTTAACAGTCAGTCCACACACTGTATTTCAGAAATAAGTAGTAACATGCTTTTCTGTGACTTGGATAAACTGATGTGGGAAGAAAGTAAAGCTATTGAGTTTTGTTTATTATTAAAGCCAGTGTAGATTTACCAGTTCAGACAAATCATGCCTGAGGTAAGCTAAATAATCAAATCATCAAGGTTATATTTTACAATGTTTTATGTTTTCATAGGTCATCTATTTTAATAGAAATTAAATTGAAAAAAGATTTTGAAGTTTATTATAATTAATACTACATTGTTGTTGTGGTTGTTGATAATAATAATAACTATATAATATCAAATATATTAAAAATATAAAGTCATTTATTATAAATTAAATAAACATACAGAAACAGGAGAGATAAAACATTAGTTAGTTTTTTTTTTTTTTTTTTCAAAATTAGCAGAGGATGACGTGTCACTTCCTTTGAAATTAAAAAAAGAAGTTGTTCCACATGAGGCAGGCCTTCACCTATCAGGGGCATATTATTGAACTGAAGTGGTTTCCAGAAGTCTGTAAAAGAGGTTAAGAACATAGTGTAAGGTCGTTCTTTCAGTGTGAGTAACCCATACTTTCAAACAGAAATGTGTTGGTCTTCATCATCTGTGATTAGATTTGTAAAAACATGTATTGTATACCACATGACTACTGATCAATACCTCCTCTCAGAACTGTTTTTGTCTCTGTTTAACACAGAATCTTAAACCTGAAGGCTTTAACCGTGCCGCCCTTGTTGAGAAAGCTAAAAGTCATCCACAGTTTATTAAAGTCTCTTGACTTAGTTTTGCAGAAGTAATTATCTATTCACAAAGCAAGTAAGGCAAATAAAAGCCTCTGATTGGTCCCCTTTACGCATGGCGGTGACAGAACAATGCACTAGTGAGGGTCTGCTCACTCCAAGGACCACAGCTGTGTCTATGCACATCCTAAAGGGCTTACACACACACAAATGCAAAGGCCCATCATTGGAGGCCACAATCACACCAAAGACTATAATATTCAATAAAAGCACCTAAAACAAGAGAATGTCGATGAGACCCCTCGTTAAATTCCAGTCCCTCTTTATCTTTATCTCTCTATCTCTTTGGAGATGAAATATCCTTGGTGGTGAAAAACGGAAGGAGAGCCTGTTATGCATCTATAGATACATATTATGCAGGGAAGAGGCTACCTCCCATGTGTTTTAATTTGACTTTAAAAGCACTCTCCCAGCTGCCAGTGCTTTTAATAGTTATTCACTTACAAATGATTGCAGGTCATTACACAGTCATTGGGAGGGCAGTAATGAGATGGGCTTAATGGCTCTTGGTAGTACATCGCCACAAAGTTCCCGTCAGTAAGTTTTTTTTTTTTGTTGTTGTTTTTTTTTATGATTCTTCCATATGAACTGTGTTTGCTTAAACTCCATTTGGTGAAAAATATACAGCTATCTGTTTTAATGAAAACAAATTACGAGTTGACACCGTTCAAGGCTGAGGTAAGCAATCACATCATCAAGGGGTGGAGGAGTGGCAGAGAGAGAGAGAGAGAAAGAAATCGCATCATCTTCCTAGACAAATATTGTGTTAATCTTTGGTCATGTTAATTCTGCTCTCAGCCCCTCTTTTCATCATAATTTAACTGTGGCCACTGACAGCAGGCATAATCAGATGTGGATGTAAACGAGTTGGTATTTATTAGGGGCCGGCGTGGACACTCGCCGAGACACGAGTGCCCACCTGTCCTTATCCCTATTGATGTACAACGCTGACAAGTAAATTCAATTTACCTTTGGAAATTGTTCTATTAGTATTTTTATTAGGTTAATTAAGCAAGCTCTGGGGACTCGTTGAATGGGCGAGACTGGAGATTAATTCACTGTTCTCCTTGTGCTGGAGGACTAAGGCGGTAATTCCCGCGCAGCCGTCCTCCTCTTGATCTGCTCATCACCACCACACCACGCCACTTCATTAACGTGCCATCACTGCATTAACACAGTTTAATAAATCTTGTAAAAGTATTGTTTATGATTATTTCCATGTCAAATATTTCTGTCATAAGTGAACTGGTTTAATATATAAAATCTCATTGTAAGGTCTTACCAAATAGTCCAAATAATAAAAATAAGTAAATAAATAAATAAATAAATAAACAATTAATGTTGCAAACCAGTAACATTTATTTATTTACTTATTTTTTTGTTTGTTTGTTTTACATTCTCTCAGCTTTACACTGTAAGACAATGACAGTCATATTGACCAAGTCTGTTAGAAAAAGGAGAGAGAAAAAAAATAATAAGTCATCATAAAAAGAATCATAAAAGCTCTTCACAAATTCTCGAAAATGTTTATAATGGAATAATATGTATGTGGAAATGGCATAAACTGTTCTCTATATTTCCATTTAATTCATTCAACAACAAAAAAAAAAGTAGACTGTTCCTGCATACCGTGTGATGACCTCAGAGAAAGCGAGCATGCCTGTTTGTTTGTCTGAACTAAATTCTCTCAGGTCAAGAGAGCTGCTGACCAGACTGACTCCAGCTGAGCGGGCATTAGCCTGTCCCGCACATGGCATCTGCCCAGTGGGAGAGCCGATACAGTGCGGGCAGCACAGAGCTGGGCTCCCCTGATGAAAGCTGTATTGACTGAGAAAAAGGCCTTTTGATTGCAAAAAAGCAGATTGCTCATCGGAGTGGAACCTCATGCTCCTCAGATATAACGCCTCTCAATCGGCCGGCTGCCAAATCGACCCCAACGCCTGCAGCCGTCACCAAAGCAGGGAAACGTCCTCATCTCTCATCCGCTCTGATCACACTGAAGCCCGGCCCCATCGATTGCCAACCGCACCTCCTCTGGACTGTGTGAGTAAAGTACATGAAGGCAGTGCTGGCCGAACTGCAAGCCTCCCCTAGGTTATTCGGCTCACCCCCTGGAGTGTGGTCTGTGCTCTGCCTAGAACATTTCTCATTTATTCCACCAAAAACAAATCAGACCCAATGTCAGTCTGTTTTGGGACTGGAGGAAATCAAATTTGTGCTTTTACAGGGATGAAGACAAATCACCTTGAACAGTTTCACTTATATGGTATTACGGTCAACTCCACAGATGTGTGCGATTGAAAAGCGTGTTTTTGGCACGGCATAGCGTGAAGTAGCGATGCCCGTCAATGTTATTTATTCACTGAGAGTAATTACAGGCGGGTGAGTGGAGAGTAAGGAGTTGAGGACAGTGCTACGCAATTGTTTTGCCACTATTGTGGGTCTCTTCATGTTTGGGCTAATGAAAGAAGGGGCTGATGGATGTTTTATGATGGTTATATATTACATACACTGAGTTTAGCATGAGCTGCATTGAACTCTCTGGTATTGTATTTGTTTGGTTAAATCACCTAACTCTACTCTCTGAAGAGTCTCATTGGAAGTGTTTGGGGAACGGTTAACCCTTTGGGGCTCAAGTGTCATTTGACTGTTTTTACTGTAATCAGCATGCTACACAACAACACAAATGTGCTCAGGTATTCAGAGTGCTTTCATCTGGACTGTAAAGGACAGGAAGTGGAGGAGACTGGGAATGGTTGTAACACTTTTTGCTTTAATGTCTAACTCTGTAATTTTGGAGGGCAATTGGCCCAAATGTACATTACAAATTAGTCGTTTTGAAATCTATATTTTCTACAAATAAGCGGGGTGTTGTAACACTATAGAAAACATGGAAATCAGTAAATTTTTTATACGTTCATTTTGTTAATCAAATTTACTCAAAATAATTTATTATTTTGAATAATAACTTTCTATTATATATTTTAAAAAAGAAAATATTAAGAAATATTTAATTCTAAAACATCAAACTAATTTTGTATATTCTTTATATTTGTACACAGAGACCATCTCTTACAACCATCCCCAGTCTCCCCCCGGTCTTCATTTTAAAAACTAAATATTTTACATCATTCTGACAGCCACTTCTTCAGTGCAATAAGTACCCACTGGCACATAAACACACCACAGCCAAAGCTATTTTGTTAAATTTTTACTCAAAAAAAAAAATAAATAAAAAAAAAAAATAAAAAATAAAAAATAAAAATCTCCAAACACTACCGCCAGTTTAACCTCTTCAGCACGACTGGGGTTGAATGCAGGGCCAAGCTCTGGCCGAGTGAACATACGGTGGATCACACCACCTCAGGGAGAGACCGATCAACCTAAACAGCACCCAATCCTGCAGACAAAGCCCCTTTCATCTTCTCATGATCGTAAGCAAAACAGAGGTGGTATTCTGACCTCCAATCTTATGTTGTTTCTACTCTGGGTACCAGGGATGAAATTAATCTCTCTGGATAAAGGCCTTATAGCACAGAGAGAGAAAGTTAGCACAGAAAGAGGATGTAATGCCCTTTTCCCGCAACATTAAATATCCATGATTTTGAGTATTATAAAGAACAAGCATAGCGGGTGCACTTAGCTCCATCCAGATTGCTGGGATGTATGCATGCATGTATGCATGTGTGTGCATATATATGTATATCAGTAATATTGTAAAACATTATTACCATTTTCCATTTTTAATATACTTTAAAATTTAATTTATTTCTGTGATGCAAAGCTGATTTTTCATCATTATTACTCCAGTCTTCAGTGTCACATGATCCTTAAGAAATCATTCTAATATGCTGATTAATGTTGGAAACAGTTGTGCTGCTTAATATTTTTTTGGAAAATGTGATATTTGATCATTTCTTCAGGATTATTTGATGAATAAGCATAAACGTATTTAAAATAGAAATATTTTCTAACAAAATACACACTTTTTATCAATTTAACACATTCGTGCTGAATAAAAGCAAAAAAAAAAAAAAAAAAAAAAAAAAATTGAATAAATGCTGTTCTTTTTTAATTTTTTATTCATCAAATAATCCTGAAAAACGTATCACAGGTTCCAAAAAAATATTGATAATAATGATAATAAATCAGCATATTAGAATGATTTCTGAAGGATCATGTAACACTGAAGACTGGAGCAATGATGCTGAAAATTCAGCTTTGCATCACAGGAATACATTATATTTTAATGTATATTAAAATAGAAAACCATTATTTTAAATTGTAATGATTTTTCACAATATTACTGTTTTTTCTGTATTTCTGATCAAATAAATGCAGCCATGATGTGCAGAAGAGACTTCTTTAAGAAACATTACAAATCTTACTGATCCCAAAATTTTGAACGGCAGTGTATATGTATGCATGTATGCATGTATGTATGTATAAGCTGCAGTCAGTAAGTACATACTGTACTTTTTTTTTTTATGGTAAAGACAACCTCAACCTTTAACTTGCTTATTAGAGTTCATGTATATGATCTACTGACATAAAAAGAAGAAATGGCATGCCTGCATTTTACCCACCATCTAAAACACCCACCATGTAGACAAACACTGGCATCACATGGAGCACTGCTGTATAGTGTAGTTTTTTTTTTTTTTTTTTTTTTTTCTGATGCACTAAATAACTTTAATTTTAATTTTAATTCTCTCGGCAGAACATGCGGTTGTCAGTTAAGACGTGAGCACTGAATGTTCTCTCCTGATGCACTAAATAACTTTAATAGCATGTTAATCCTGTGGCGGACCAGGCTTGGGGCTGTCCAGGTTTGATGAGGTTGCTTGGGTTTAACCAAGTTCATTATGGTCATTGGACTTATGACCTTGTGTAGCCACCGCAAGCTCACACACACACACACACACACACACACACACACACACACACACACAGATGCTATTTGTTTATCGACCAGTGAACATGGACGCCCACTCTTTAGGGAAATCAAGTCTCTTTAAATTGGATCAAACCACATCTCTCTTCCATCAAATGCATTACTTGACCTCACAATAATTTCTCATGAAAAACAAAACAAAATATAATGAAAAAAAAAAGTTTTAAAAAATAGAATTTATGTTAAAATGTACATAATTATTATTTGTTTTTATTTATTTATTTATTTATTTAGTCATTTAGCAGACGCTTTTATCCAAAGCGACTTACAAATGAGGACAATAAAAGCAGTCAAAACTAACAAAAGAGCAACAATATACACGTGTAAATGACAAGTCTCGGTTAGCCTAACACAGTATGCGTAGCAAGGTGTATATATACATATATATATACATACATATATAATACATATACATATATATATATATATACATATACATATATATACATATACATATATATATACATATACATATATATATATACATATGCAAGAAATAAATACACTTACAAGCAACTTCTGCTGATTGACTGCTTCTCACAAAGAGTCTTTCTTTACACAGTTTTTACTTTCTTTACAAAATTTGTACGTATGAATTGCATTTAATGCATTTTTAAATAGATGAATAGAAAGGACAATAATGTCATGTCCGTATACAAAGTAGCAGTGCCATCCAAAACAGAAAAAGCTTCATTATTCTACAGACACAGAAAAATAGAACAAGCTGTAAAATTGTTCAGTGGTTGTGTGTGCATAAGTGTGTGTGTGTGTGTGTATGGATGTCATACGGTAAGCCAGCCAGAGCAAAACTAGGCCATTAATCATACGCCAGTGATGGAAGCAGTGTGTGTGGCGAGGCGGGGTCAAACTGGGGCTATTAAAGGAAGGCACGGGACCGGGACCTCTGTTGTGCTAACCTCGAGATCCCTGCAGGCCCTGGCTGGGCCGGAGCCCCAGCTGTCCCCCTCTGCCTGACACCCAGCTGGCTAGAGCGAGAATCAGGCACAGTCCGAGCTGCCGCCCAACCTCCCCTCGTGAGTAAGAAAGGGGGGCCTTCGGGGTGGTTAAGAGAAGAGGAACTCTCCAGTCAACAAACATCCTGTGGCTAAAACCGAGCACAATAACATCTATGGACTTGTGACGTACTTGAACAGCTCTTATTAAAAGGGATCTCTGAGCCTGATTAGACTTTGTGGAAACATTTTTAGTTATACGCACCAGCCAATGGACTCGTATTACGCACACGCATACGCACAACTCCAGACCACAAGCCATCATTTTTACTGGCAAAGTTACAAGTCCGGCTTTCATGCTGTGTTTTACTGTTTTAACATTTTACAGCTGGTCAACTCCATTCATTTGAACTGCAGTTTACAGCATGTCATCATATTACATATGACCACATGAATGCTACTGGCGAGTCAGTAATTATAATGCGAGTTCTATGAGCACAGTCATCAGTATGCTGCTGGTTAGGACACGATCTGATTCTCAACGGTCAGCGTCATTACTCAGACCCAACCAAGGCGTTTCTTTTTTTCTTTTTGAGTAAATACCTACCGATCTCACTCCGTCTGCTCTCCCTGCAAGCGTTCCCTCAACTAATCTCAAAGACTTCGACGTAGTTCAGTTAAATTCAAAGTTGGCATGCATTGCAAGCATCAGTGCTATCAGTGATTCAGTTCTCTTTATAGCCAATCTATTTTTTAATAACGGTTCTGATGAAAACATTACAGTATTGATCTTTATTTATTGATCTAGCAGAGAGCATAGTTAAGGCTGACACAAATCAATCAAAATAAATTTAAAATGACGATAGAGTACAGCAGGACTTGAGGTTGAGCTCGGAGCTTAATTAGTGAAATGCTGAGAGGGAACCCAAAGCAATATCAGACAGTAATACAGTGGCTCAGCTGTGTTTGTGTGGGCCAGATTATGCATTTGTATTGTATTAAAGCTATAAATTGCCAGCCAAGGTTAATGAAAGGGCAACTTACTTTAGGCCCCAATAATCCCCAAGAAAACCTCTATGCACAACAAACTGATGTATCGCATAAAGCATGTGCTCAAAGGCTCAGACAGTACATTGGCCTGTGGCATGGGCATCTAGCATTCAGGAGAAATAAAAGCAGAGAGTGAGAGAAAGAGAGAGCATACTGTCCGTGTCGGGAGCAGCAGAAGTGTTATTTTAAACGGAGGAATGTAACCTGTGCCTGACACAAGACTAGGTATGTCTAGCTTTAAATCAAGTTAGAGAGCAAAGGTCCCAAGAATACACACGCAGAACAATACACACACACACACACACAAATACCCAAGAAACATTAACAGGATTTTCTCTTGACTTTAGCGCGATAATACTGCACAATGACTATTTCTAGAATTGCCACATTCCTGCATTCTAAAAGTGACCACCAGAACACATTTTTCAATAATCATTGAACAACAAAAATACTGAAATTACCGATTTAAAGAAGGAAATTCTTGTATTACAACATATTAAAGAACCTTCACAGAACTCTTCTCCATACAACTATAACTCTAAAAAACACACAAAAGAAGAAACACCAAAAAAGGAACATAAAAGTAGCTCATATATTCCAAATCTCCTGAAGCCACACAATAAGCTTTGTGCAAGAAATAGAACAAAATATATGCAGTTATTCACAGATAATTTTCTCTTTCAGTGAGCTGTTCACTGAGAACCTGATCATTGAGGCAGTGAATAGAAATAGGATTAGTGAATGAATCATTATTTTCAACCATTACACATATTAGACAAAATTATTCTTTCACAAATTGCACTGTTTATTTAATTAATTGGTTGTTAATGTTCACAAATTGGACAGAATAATTATTTCAGAAATTACACTGATTCTTCAATACATCGGTTCACAAATTGGACAATGATTCACTGACAAACGTCTCTAGGTTACGTATGTAACCATGGTTCCCCGAGGGAACGAGACGCTGCGTCGAAGTCGCTTTGGGAACGCCCTTGCGTGACCGCGTTCTGAAGCACGTGTCAAATCAGTCCAATGGAATAGCGAGACGTTATGAGCGGGGTGACGTAAGCACCAGAAATTATAAAAGCGCATCCGGCAGCTGATTCTTCAATGAACCAGTTGTTATACACAAACTGGACAGAAATATTATTTTGGGAATTGCACTGATTCTTTCATGAGTCAAATTGATTCTTTCCAGAATCAAACACAATAATGACTCAATAATCTGGTTGCAGCAGTTATTGAGTAACAGCTCACCAGTAGGGAAGATTATAATTGAATAACAACTTAAATTCCAGGTCTGTTCTTCATGCAAAGCTATCTATTGGTTTCAGAAGACTTGGAGAACAAGTCTGTGTTTTCTGTATTGTTCTCTAGACTTCTGAAATCAAAAGATAGCGTTGTGTGAAGAACAGACCTGGACTACTTTTTACTTCTTTATTTTTATTTATTTATATTTTTATACAAATATTTGGAGTCATATTTGGAGCTTAAAGGCAATGAACTATGTCAGTATGACCTGTCATTTAAAGGAATAGTCCTGTGAGATCATTCTTTAAATTCACATTTTTTTATTCTACAGAAGAAAGTCATATAGCTTTGGAACAACATGAATGATGACAATTTTCATTTTGGGAACTACCCCTTTAAAACACATGCAAGACACACTAGAACTAGACTGATCTCTCTCTAGTATGATGGGAGTGATAACATGAGACACATTTTAAACTCACAGACATATTAATGAGTTTACAAGGACCTTCCCATTATAATTATGTAGAGCAACTGTGGCATCTTAGTGGGCCAGCGCTCCCTGTGGGATACATAAATGTATCAGGCTAGCAAAACTCACCTACTTTTAACAAAACAGTTTGCATGCAGATACAAATAACTCCAAGCATCCTTCATTACTATCAGCCGATGAATGGCTATGCCATCTGCAGCTTAACGACTCAAATAACTTCTTCAACCCAACGCTGACAGTTATTGTTCAAAGCACCGCCCGTAACCTTTACAAAGGACACATTTTCAGGACATTCTCACATTACTTTCTTCCTAACGCAACTCTAAAAGCATTTTCTGAGGAATTTGCAAGGGGAGAGAGGGGAGTTAACTTGGACTTTTTTTAACTAAGTGAAATATCTCTTTGCTGAATTACTGCTATGAAAACCATGGCCAATCACTGGCACGCAAGAGTGTCACCATAACCATGTTTGACAACTCCTGACTCTCAACTCATTGGACGGGCTGAACCTCAAATCCACGTAGAACTTGTGAGCTGTCTGGTGAGCAGCAGATAAGCATGTTAGAGAGACAGCAGATCTGCCTGTACCCAACCTGACTGCTGCTCTGGAAGAGTAATTACAGGAAGGCCTGTGGTAATTAACCCACCTCTCACTGTGTTTGTCTGTTTTTAAGGCTGACAAAAAGAAAGAAAGAAAAAAAACCTGGAAGCTGACAAAGCCGCAGCCCAGGTTTACCATATGGGGGTGGATGGATAGTGTCGAACAGCATGTTGGGTTATATGGAACTGAGTCAAACGCGTAAGCTTAGCTACAGGGATCTCAAATCTGAAGACGCCCCTCCTGATACCACCAGTCTAACAGACAAGACAGCCACAATCTGCATCCCTCACCGTTTGTTGTCAAGGACGTTTTAAGCAGATCTGTCTAGGCAGAGCTCAATGATGAGGATAAGGGCTAATGTGAGAGAGTTTGGGGCCAGTTGATGGAACTGTCACTTGCCAGTGCTTACGTACCAACAATTTCATATTTGCGTATCATGTTCATGAGCTTTTATGTGTTTATGCCAACAAAAGTGTAGCTGTCAGAGTCACAGTTCAGCAGTAAAATTTCCAGATATTGTCAATTCAAGCATTATAACAAATTGCGTAAATTATTTGTTGTGTGTACAGTATTTACTCAAGCTCTGTTTTTGCTAATTGGCATAATATATTACTGCTGTAATAATATAATAATACAGATGGCCAATAATCTCAAAAAACGCCAAATATCGTTTTGAAAATCAGCCTGTCTGATATATCAGTCTATAACTAAACACAATACGTATTGTTGAGCCCTGCTATGCAAGATGTGTTTGCTTCTTTTGTCCTTGCATCATAAAAGCTGTCGAAATAAACAAAAAACTTTGATGGCTAGTTCGAGAGTAATTCTTCATAAATAGCTTGTGGACAGTTAGAGAAAGAAGAACGGCCCGTCACCATCATAAGAGGTGTCTGCTGAACTCTTAAACGTACTGACTCAGAGAAAGATAATAATAAACTCACAAGGCTTATTTCCAACAACAAAATAACTCCTCCGTCGAAATGAAAGACTATGACAAATCGTTGTTCTAATGTTTCCTGTGTGGGTGTGCCGTATGTGAATGCGTCTGTGTGTGTGTCCCTGTTGGCCAAGCAGCAGGGTGACTACTCCCCCTGTCTTCCCACCATCTGCCCAAGAGAGAGCTCCTCCAGCACCCCTTCCACCATCAGCACTTTTCCAGGCTAAAGCCAAGAGAACGAGACATCCAGCTAACTCTGCAGGTCCAAGCCATTGCTCACCTGTGTCAACGAGAACACAAGTCTCACTGATGAGCAGTTAATCAAAGGAAATAAAGTTAGGAAACTAACTATTCAAGACTTCTAAAAGTTTTGAGCATGGGCAAAAGGAGTGCACGTTCAAAAAAAAATATATATATATATATATATAAATAAAAAATGTAAAATAATAAATAAATAATACAATTTAAAAATTAAATTAAATTAAAGTTTAAATAAAAATATTTACATATTAATGAAAATAAAAAAGATGTACCGATAAAAACAAGAAATACAATTTAAAAACAATAAATAAATAAAATTATACAAAATGAATAAATAAAGCAAATGTACCTATAATCATTTTACCAAATTACCAAGCCGTGTGACTTTTAGCAACAACCTCAAAGATTAACATTATACACTAAATGTAAATAATATTTGTAAACTTAATCAAAATGTAAATTAAAACCAAAAATATGTGCACTCCAAAATGCAGACTTAAAATGAACTTCAAAATCCTAAATATTAACTTAATAATCGGCCAAATCGATACCACTAGGAAAGGGCTCACTAAAGCAAACATCTCAAATCACCACTTCTCCTCTTGCTTCTTCTAGTCAATCATCTCGCACAAGTTTAAACTCGAAACCCCCATTTGCCCTTCACACACTCAAGGATGGTCAAACTCCCATTGAGCCAAGCAAGCCTAATATAAGCCATTTAGATGTTTGGAAAGGCTTACCCTTTTCAGTGCTCAAAGCTCCATCAGATAAAGAGGAGCAGGGCAGGCTAATTAGAGTCTGACCATTTGGCCATTCTAGAGTAAAGATTCATTTGCACTGGTCTTACAATCAGCTTCTCTCTCTCTTTCTCTCTCTCCACCTAATAGAAAAATAAGCTACTTCACTCTGCATCGCTGGCAGTGACACCTGCCATGGAGGGGGTAATGGTGTTTAATGGCCTTTTACATTTTTATTCAGTCTGAGAATCATAAAAGAGGAACCAGGCAGCCACTGGATCTCTTAATAATCCCAATGCTATGGCAACCAAAAACAAGCTCAGCCATCTGACTTTAGGTGGCTCGCCAATCCACACCTGCTCTCAGTTCTCATGTTGGCAGAAATGCAGAGATATCGAGAAAAAGGCACGTTTCTAAATGTCTGCAAGGTCAACAGTGGTGTTTTGGTGATCCTAACAATAGACGTTTTAATGTTTAAGTGCTGCCCGGGGGTCTTGCGCGTGTTCATTAGGAATCACGGCCTGCTTGGCCGACACAGCAAGGAATAGCCATTAATAAGGCAAAGGGAAAAAGGAAAGGACAGAGATGGAGGAAAATGGAGAAAGAATGTTTATGTTTTGGAAGGCTGCAACTGTGTGTTTGCACTCCCTGGTGGGAGACACAAATCCAGATCTGATATGAGAGTTGTGGCTTTTACACATCTGAGACCTGCTGTATCACCAGACCGTATCTTTTATTTATTTACAGAAGTGCTGTGAGAGAGAGAGAGAGAGAGAGAGAGAGAGAGAGATTCTCACTCTTGAAAGAATTTGACAAATCACACTCATCCTAAACAGGATTGTACATAAATAACAAACACAGCAGAAACAAATACACACCTGGGAGATTTGATGCAGATATCGGCAAGTTTGTGCTTGTTTGTCCATTGCATCTGTGATTCCCAATCAGGGGTATGTTTACACCAGAGGGTATTTTAGTAGGTTTCACTGGGTACTTGGAAAGACTTTTTAAAAGAACCTACAAAACAAAAAAAATTACAACCTAATTGTACCAAACAATTTGTTATTTCAACAGATTCCTAAATCACATTATTTTCAGGTTCTTTGAAAGAATACAAAATAATCTATGAAAAATATAAAATAATGTGTAATGTATTCAAGCTTTACAAATGTATGTGGATGACATTCATAGTAGATTGCCCTGGTTTCCATCCATCATTAATGTGTTTTCAGGATTCAGATCACAATCACAATACTAAATAATTAAGTTACACTGCAAATTGTAATATACATTTTTTAATGTTCTTAAAAAAATTATCTTTTAATACTTTTTTTAAAATAATATGCTCACCAAGGCTGCGTTTATTTTACCAAAAATTCAGTAAAAAAAAAAAATGTAATATTGTGAAATATTATATTTAAAATAACAATTTTAATATATTTCAAAATGTAATTTAGTCTTGTGATGGCAAAGCTGATTTTTGACACTATGCTCTTACAATATGTTTGCATGCATTTTCTCTAAAGCGGCTTTGTAACAATGTGTATTGTGAAATGCACTATACAAATACATTTGAATTGAAAAAAAATTTAATGAATCAATTAATAATGTCCAATCATTTATCAAATGATAACACCAGATTACACTTCTAAACGTATTAACCCTATTAAATCCTATTAAATGTCCTTTACTGAGGGATTCATATTAAAAAAGAAAACACTGACAGAATACACTGCAGTACAGTGTATTGTGGCTGCCTCCGTTTAACACATTTGACCATTCTGCGTAATTTCACACATTTTCACCCAAAATCAGTGCAGAAAATGGCCTAAGGGGGAACATAAATAAATAAAGAAAGACACTACATTAGAAGCCTCGTCTTCAGCGAAAATACAAAACTTTTTAAAAATCTGCTCTTGCTATGAACGGTGGGATTTAGTTATGATTACATGAAGCAAGGCAAACTTGATGAAACAAATGGGATTTTTGAGACCGTCAGCAGTCCTAGTCAGTCTTGAAGACGCAGTCCAGGCCCAGTAGTCAATCTTACTAGTGGTCTCCTGTCCAGAGTCAGCTGAGTGAACGCAGTGCTGTGTCGTTTAAATGTCAGTGATAGACATCAAACCCAGTTCTTTCGCAAACTCCATCTGCTTCATACAGATGTCTCAATCAAGCCAGCAGCTGCGTGGTGTCTTACTGTCAGAGAGGGCCAGGGCTACACTTATACACGCTTCGGTTTAGACACAGGAAGCATACCTGCCATACGCCACATGCTACCTGACCTGCCCGTCTGCTGCCTGTCATTCAGCCCTCGCATGGACCCTCAACATGCTAAAGTAAGCGTCCACACTCTCTCACACACACGCATACCCAGCAAACTCCTCCTCTAACACTTGTAATGCCTTCTGTCTCTACAAAATGTTTCAATTGTTTAGAGAAAAAGCCAGAGGCAAAGACATTTTAGTGTTATCAATTAAACACATGTAGCATCAGAGACAAAATAATGGTTTGTTGTGACATATTGCAGATGGTGTTGTGCTATGTGCTTATCACGAAACAGGTGATCACTTCAATGATTTAACTTATGTTTAAACAAGAATCTTTTTGAAAGAAACGTTTTACCTTGAGTAAAAGTATTTGTTTTTAACAGATCTCAAGTAAAGTACAGATTCCCCAAAATAATACTTAAGAATAGTAATAAAATACTATTACTCAAATACCCTACACCTCTGCAGTTTAAATTGAACTGACTGATTTTGAGAGATTACTGTTTTTGTTCTTTTCTTTATATTAACTTGGACTGTGTTGACGATAAAGCACCTAAACTGTGAAACTGTGAACTGTGAGAGAGAGACTCCTTGACCTTCTGATGACACCATTCTTCAATCTCTCAGGGCACGGTTGGACACTGGCTCCGTCTACAAATACAGGGCCAAACACATGCTATTTCAGCCCAGAGGACAATACAAACACGCTGACGACATACAAATGACCTGCAATCATCTGACTGTGTGTGTACACTTGAACAACATCATACAATACACTGCAATGAACTACAAGACTGAACATAATAAAATCTTAATTCATTAGCATGAACACACTCACAAGTAAAAAAAAAAAAAAAAAAAAGCAAAAAGTGACAGCATACAGTAGTTATCAGTGGGATGCGGTGGCATAGTCTCCTCTCTTTGTCCATTCAAGCCCTTATGGAGGCACTGCTTCCTGTCACGTGACCTTTTGCCTGTATTTTGACCATCAACCATCTCAAATTCACACCATGAAATTGGACCTCATTGAGAACATGATTACTTCAAAGGAGACAAAAAGACTCTGTAAAAATGTATCCAATGGTTTCACTATTGGACAGCGTGATCTTATAAAACACACCATTTACACTTTGCTCTCATATATTGCACATTTCTGTGATGGATTTTCAGTAGCCCTTGTACTAGCCATAATAGCCACGGTCTTCAGTGTCACATGATCATTCAGATATTATTCTAATAGGCTGATTTGGTGTTGAAGAAACCTTTCTTATTATTATCAATGTTATTTCTTACTATTATTAATTAATTATAAAATAACTGTACTGCTTAATATTTTTGTGGAAATTTGTCGAAATATTTTGTTCGATATATTACTGACCCACACTTTTGAGTACAGTGGTGTATGCATACAGTACACATTGCACACACAGTTTCATCACCACACTGTACAAACTGTACATACTGATAGGGACCTAGTTTAGTTCCATAAAGCTTGCCTTTTTTTCAGGTTGATTAAAGATCCCATGTTGATTTCATGCAAAGTCACCCTGAATAGCGGACATAAAGCCAAGCCAGCAGCTCATCAAACGCGCCACACGATTCCCACATTAAAGGTAATGTTTCTGCCACTCCATCTCGCATTGTTTTATTTTGCTCTCTGGCTTTAATGAATGTGACAGAATTACACCGCTTTAAAACCGTCTGCTTTATTGTTCTATTTGTTTATCTATTTCTTATTTCCTCGTCTTTCCCCAGCTCGCATCTGTCATTCTTCGGCGCTTTCATTTTATTGGCCGCGCCATAGAGCGGTATTGTTGATCGCTGCCCATTTTCGGATTAGGAGATTAAGTTATTCATCACTCACCGAGCTCCCTGCTGCGCCACTGCTATCAGGACACCGCCAAATCACAACATCTCAGCCAGCCATTTCAAAACAATTGAATGCACAATAATTTCCCTATTAATACATTTCTCATATTAGAGATTATGCATGAAACATCCACATTATCTGTGGCAGTGTTTTCCTTCTCTCTTTTTTTCCTTGTGTGCCTGTGTTAATGTCTTGCTCCTCTCCGGTAAATCTAATAGACAGGATTGAATAGCTCACGCCAGGATGAACGGATAGGTTACAGATAGCCTCCTATTTTTTATTTATTCATTTTTTTCCTCTCCCTCCCTCTCCTTCTCTGGTGGAAGATGCAGAAGAAAATTAAAGAAAATCGATCATTTTCGAGCAGGGTGGCGGGACGAGCTGTGACGGTTGCTATGCCAACAGTAACTCAGCCTCTCACAGCTGTCTCTTAGAACTTGTTTTGTCATTTTGCTGGATGAATTTATTTATTTTTCATCTTTTAAGCATTACTTATATAGAATTCAAAATTTCACTGATTTTATTCTGCAGTAGGGGGAATTTGTTCAAGTGAAGGTGTGCTACGTCAGCACATGCTAGCTCTGAAATTAGTCATACATATTGTAGTTGCACAGATTTTTGCATTCAACACACCAAAGACACACAGCAACAAAAGGCCTATCAATGGATGTGTCATATATGCACGTATTAGCATGAGAACAGATCATTAAATCCATTGCAGGCAGCCAACCAAAACGCCTCGGCACACCAGCAGCCATTATGTCGTCATCATACTTCAGTGAATCGTGTTTTGCTTTGTACTAAAAATAATCCTCTCATCCACAGCAAGGACAGAGGTGGACTCACAACAGGGCTGGTCACAGTTAGAGATCCTCTTCAAACATCAAAGTGTGTTAATCACTTGTGTTAAATGTGCTCGAGCCTGTATAAGGGGTGGAAGTGAGGCTATACTGACATTGCAAGATCTATTATGGCAGGTAAATGTGTCTTAACGGCAGGAAGAGAAGGCGAAATATAGGAAGTCAACACAGAGAGCATGTCTTACCGCTATGAATCATCTATGAATCCTGTCTAATTATTAAATTTGACATCTGAACAAACAAACATGTTCACACATTTAACTGAACAGACACATGCACACAGAAGATTTCTGTCTGCCTGTCTATCTACAGTCTACATGTCTGTTTACATCTATCTGTATGTCTGTTTGTACCAAAAACAGGATAGCTAAAGGTATACTATAATCACTTGGATGTTTTCATAAATAATTGTAACCTCGGTTGTAATTTAACTCTATAAATTGTATCTTTTCAAGTATAATACATTAAAACACATGATCAGGTTTTATCTGTGAAAATGAAAAGGTAAGCATTATAACACTGACAGTAGTTATCATATATATTTTCATATATATATATATATATATATATATATATATATATATATTTGTATATATGTATATATATAGTTGTG
>NW_015548255.1:1037574-1046976 GCF_001515605.1 Sinocyclocheilus anshuiensis
CTTAAATATTCCGGTTGCTTAACAATTCCATTAATGATTCTTTTTGCACTTTTAAGGAAGCACCTGCAAATGTAGTGCCATAGCAACAAATGTCATTAAAACAGCATTAAAAAAATGCAACCTGTTCTAAAAAAGAAATGGTTCCAGATATGCAACCCTAGATATAACAGATAACAATAAGCATTATATAGCATTATGAATATTTTAATGAAGCACTAAGTATCTCTGTATTATGCATTACATATAGAAAGAGTTTCATAGAAAGTGTTACTGAACATACTGCTGACTTCATTTGATTAATAGTAATACCATAAACAGACATGATTTCACAGCGGGCAAAAAAATTAATAAATAAATAAATATATGTGAGCGAAAGTGTGTTTGTGTGGAGCTATCCAGTTCCCGTCTCAAATGAACATGTGCTCTCTCTGCACAGATGACACTCAAAATGCATTATAACCATTAATGAAAAAGTTAATGGGCCATTTTCTTACATATCAATTTACATTTTACAATTTGGGTACACAAATGATGTCTGCTATGGCGGGTCCTTAATATTTTGCTCAAGGAAACAGTTCTAATGTGTTTTGTGGACATCAAATGTAGTGAATAATGATGCGTCCATCGCATGCAAATAAGATGACAGTTGGAATGGGCTGATCAACAGTGCTCGCATAAAGAGGTTACAGACTGCCGTGTACCACGCTCAGTTTCAAAAATGTCTTCTACCATATCGCAGTGTGTCCATGTTTGCAAGCAAATACACAAACCAATACGCTCAATTACGATCAGCTCCCTTGCGTGCAACTAGCAAATTATCTATCACAAAGTATCTCAATTTTCACACTCTGCTGTACTGAATTTCATAAAACGCAAATTTAATGCAAGCAGACAGAGGCCTTAGATGTACTGTACATTGTATTAAGACGTTAACTCTTATGCACTGGTTATAAATGCAATTAAAGTCCATACAGACCATTTACTATCCAAAACATTCAATGAGCATTATTTACATTTACATTTAGTCATTTAGCAGACGCTTTTATCCAAAGCGACTTACAAATGAGGACAATAAAGCAGTCAAAACTAACAAAAGAGCAACAATATATAAGTGCAAATGACAAGTCTCGGTTAGCCTAACGCAGTACACATAGCAAGGTGTATATATATATATATATATATATTACACACACACACACACAAAGAAAAACAAGTAGATAGAATAGAAAAAATAGAATAGAAAAATATAAATAATATCTTTTTTTTAAATAAAAAAAGAAGATAAATGTAGATAAAGTAGAATTAAAATAGAATAGAAAGTGCTAGAGTTAGAGGGTTAAATACAGGTGTATTTATATTTTATTACAGTATTTATTAAATTTTTGAGTTACATATAAATAAAAAACATAAATATAAAAAAATATGTTACTTCAAGTAAATGTAAACTAAAATAAAATGTTTTAAAAAGTAAGCTTTTTTCAGCTTGCCAAAATTTCAAATTTTTACTTAGTTTAACTTAATAAAATAAAATAACTACAAATAAAACTTAAATAAAAATTATTATACACACACACACACACACACACACATATATATATATATATATATATACACACACACACACACACACACACACACACATACACACAAGTTTTAAAAAAGAGTAATAAAAAAAAAGAATAATAATAAAAAGTATAAAAATTACAAAAATGCACCACAATTACTAAAATTTTAAGTAAAATTTAAATGAAAATAGAAAATTTTTGTCCATACGCTGAAAGTGAATGGGCTCCAGTGTTGTTTTGGACCCCACCAACTTTTATTGAATGGACACAAAAGGTTAAATGGTTCTTCAAAATACCATCTTTTTTGTCCTGCAGAAGAAAGCAGGGACTTGGCGGGAACTATCCCTTTAATTTAAATACTCACAGTACAGCACTATTTTAGGTCACTAAATAGTTAGTAAATAAGATGGTTACCAAATAAAATGCAGGTTTATTCACTGGTATGTAAAACTACATAACGTTTTATACTTATGTGTATGTTAACAGCAGTCATTAAATGTAGTACAGTTGTATAGGATCTACTTGGGGATCTGCTATCCCGTCTCCTCCCAACACACTGAGCTCCCTCTCAACTTTACAGAAAATCATCATTTTCACCGTGGGGCATCGTTCTCCATGCACCTCTCCCGCATGATGCTAGCGCTCACACGGATGAGGCGGTCCCGGGGGCCGGGGTGGCTGAGCGCAAGGGCTTATGGGTGTGAATATATGTATCAGTGCCATCTGCATGTGAAGTGAGAAAACACAGGGCAGAGAGCCAATCACACACCCACGCACACCTGAGGAAGGCGTCATCACATCAGCCTATTGTTTTAGGGCACATTTCTGTACGTGTGAGGCTCATGGGAATGTTGTCACACCTTTTAAACTCACAGCCACCAACAAACGCAAAATGCAAATCTGTTTTGTTTGATGCATTTTCAAGCTTCGCAGGTCACGTTAAAAATGCCGCTACGTGACATTGTTTGTGTGGGTGAGTATCCAAAAACACTGTATGTTAAGATACAACTCAATTCCCACTCCAACAATAGCTTTGATAAGCACTATAAGCGAACGACACCCACTGCTACAAGACGTATATTCGGTACTCTCCATATACATTAATGCAAATGAAAAGACGCCCGCAGTTTGACGTTCTCCCTCCTTTTTCCTCTCCTTTCTCATTTTTCCACTACCTCGCATGTTCCCCCTCTTCTCATCTTTTCTCCTCTGCCAGCAGCAGTCCAAAGCAATGGCCAATAACACAGCATGCTGGAACAGATACCTGCAAAGTTAATATCATTAATCAATACCGATGGAATTGTGTGGAGGTATGCAGTCAAGTGAGCCTCCCAGCAGTACCAGTCTCCCTCCGTTTAAAACTCATTTGCAAACCCAAGATTGCCGCTCAGATGACTGGCAGCAAAGTTTTTCCAACAAATTTCATGGGGCATGAGCCAAAGATAATAGGTTTTCAGCCCAATGACAATCCAATTACAATGCCAATCAAAGCTGACTCCATGCAGGCTAATTATCAGCTTCAGCCGTCAGTTCAAATACTAACATACCACTTTTTATTTGAATAAAAATTCAGTTTCGAAACCAGGCAGGTCTGCCATCCCTGATGAGCGGTGAGCAGCAGAGAAGCCTACCTTGGCGGTTGCTTCTGCGCTGATAACGAACAGCAGGGTATCATTTCAGCAGAATGGAACATCCTCTAAAATGTTTAGGGGTGGTAATGAGCATTACGAGGAGCTTATCTTCCAATGCGGTTTGAGGTAAATCAGACCTATCTAATTGAACATTGGGTGTAATACTGAATTAGTCCAATTAAATTATCACTGATAGTGATGCGACGTGTGTGTTTCAAACTGCAATACGTTGCTATAGTAGTGCCTGCCAGTTTTGAAAAGTATGTGAATAATGAATAATAGCAATAAGCATATATCAGATATCTGTACACAAATTTGACACTTAAAATAAGTTGTCTGAATGATGTGTTCGACAGCCATTTAATATATTGTTTAGATTGGAATGACACCTGCATATTTTCTTTTACCTCTAGAAAGGAAGCTTTGAACATTTGGATACATATGACATACAGCATATCTTCCCAGTTTGTATATATTTTAAATGGTCCAAGGCTTCATTTCTGCAGTTAAAATAAAATATGCAGTTGTCCTTCCAATTTAAACAATAAACCCAACAAGTGCACACTTGTCGACAAGATGTCATGCACATTATTCATAATTCATTGCCATCTACATGAAGTGCCTTATTTGAAAACTAATATCTGAGAAATAATGAAGTACATGTAAGGAATGTAATAATAATAATAATAATAATAATAATAATACATTTTATTTATAAAGCGTCTTTCTTAAACTCAAAGCACTACAACATATAATCTCAGTTAATGTTAATTAAAATAAAATGTTGTATCTGTTAATATTATAATACTATATTAAGGGACCTAAACTAACATGAACAGGTGTATTTTTATACTTAATAAAGATGAATGAATACTGTAACAAATGAATTGTACATTGTTAGTAAATGTTAGTTACTGAATTACTGAATTAACCTTATTGTAAAGTGTTACCAGATTTTATAAAATGATTAGTTGTTATTGCGATACACTGTCAAAAAAAATTTTTTAAGTTGTAAATAAAACAGATTGAGTACATTTACTCATACTATTTCAGGTTTTCTATTTCAAAATGTAACGTTTATTTCAATGTGTTACTTTGTTTCGCTGTAATAGTTTCTGACATTTTCTAGCAATTTCTGAGAGTAAATATTTATACATTTCTACACCAATTTTTTCAGTGCATGATCAGATGAAAATAAACTTTTGTGTTTATTCCGTTTTCAGTTTTATAAATTGTGAGGTGAATTTGTGATTGACTAGTGAACGGCTGTTCCAGAATCCAGGATTATTTCTGAATCACAGCATTCAACGCAGTACAATTTTGAGAGGATAACAGATACAGCGGTGTAAAAAGAAAGGATCATGTGTGTATGTCCGCGCCACTCTGAGATGTGACGAGATGAAATGCACTGTGGATATGGAGGGTTGGCACAGACATGACATCTAATAATGTCTTTCCTCTACAAATCTGTCCTGCTTGGGTTGGATTTAGAGAAGGTTTATCTCCTTTATATAACACCCCCACACCCCACACCCCACACCCCCCACCCGCCCCGACTCTTGCATTACACTCACACACACACACAAACACACACACACACACACACAAACTAACAAACAAAACCTGCATCAATAACACAAATGATTAAACATTCATGGCCTTTTATAGGGAACATCTGCTCTATATAGAAGTCTAGCCTTAGGGACTGGGTGGAAAGAAACAGGAGGATTTTTCTCAAAGAAGCTCAAGGAAGCAATAAGATGGCATGCAGTCCTGAAAAGAAAACACAAATAGCAGAGTTTTTCAGAGTGCTTTTGTCTAGGTGAATGAACAAATCTCTATTTTTTATGCCGTTTAAAGTCAAGAGACAGGAAGTTATTCGGGAAAGAGCGGGAGGGAATATACCACGACTTCAGTGCATTAAGAACAACTGCTATGGCAAAACTTCTGACACATTTGCCAACGCAAAACTGTATTTTATTGATTATGTTCATATTAAAGCTGATAACGGACAAATACACAATATTATAGAGCTATACTGTTTTATATAGGGGACGGAAATTAACCCAAATTAGTAGTTTATATGCTGTAGGTCGATTTAGGCACTGCAACATCATAATAAATTATGAAAGATGGACAATATTATTCCAATTTTAAGTAAGCCTAGAAACCTTTCATAGGGACAGGGAAACCTTCTAGAGTGCTCTTATAGATTAAATTTGTTCCATAATCTATTGCCGTTCAAATCTAACCTCATAAATATATATGATATCTATAATATAGAAATATGATATATGATATGATTTGTGTTTATATGTAAACACAAGTTTAACAATGGACTCAAATTACAAGTGAAATTTTTGCTTTAAATTATGTGGCTTCAGATATAAGACGTCACACAAGCCAGAAGGAGGGCCAATGGAAAAACAGAGACAAATTTAGAATAAACCCAACACACCTCAGATCCCAATTTAATCCTTTAGACATCAGGTGACCGAACTGAGCAATATTTAGTTCAGTTGATGTATTCTGCACTTTAATGTTAAGCCATTTGTTTTTTTCCCTTTCAAATTTTCTCTTTTTTTTCCAAACTGCGTTTCCTATTGATTGCTTCTACCAACTATAAACCCACACAGAGCCACCCCATCTGAGAAATGATTATCTTTGATTATCTCTGAGTTTGTGGTTCAATAGATTCATGAAAATTTGAGGCCTTGCTGTGCTTCCTACCAGAGCCGGCGCATATAAGTCTCTCTCTCAGTCCTTCAATGTGTTATCACTGCTCTCTACACAAACTCCGCACTTCTGAGGAGATTAATGACACATTGTCTGTGGAGATAACATCTGTCTCCACTGCTCCAGAAATATCAAGCCTAATAAATATATTTATGAGCCCTGCTCTATAGCACTAATGCAATCAGCCATTGCCGCTCACGCTGGCCCAAGACACTGAAAACCCATTGACTTATTTTGTAGCAAATTAGTCCAACACCTAATCGCTGAACCCTGCTTCGCTTTTTGAATTATGACTCTGAAACACCCATCCGCTCTGCAGCAACTGCAGTTTGAATTATATAAATTCATAGACTTGCCGGTGTCCAGATTTCATTAGCAACACATTAACAATGCTTTACATCTATTACCATCCTGACATGTTCTATAAATAACCGGCATGGAAACAGAGTATTACCATTAAACTCACTAGCGTTACGGTAAAGAGATACATCATTAAAGCTGAGCATGGGTCACGAACAATAGGCATAATTGACTTTCAAAGGAGGTTAGAAGTTGTTCTTGTGTGAATGTGGATGAGCCTTTTGCTTCGGTAGGGTGTCATCTTCAGAAACATGCAACCTATGAACTTAAAAAAAAATGAAAAAGTAATAAAATTAAACAAAATTAAATTAAAAAATTAAAATAAATATTTATATGCACTGAAAATAATTGGTGCAGAAACAAGTGTCACTCAGAAGGAAAAAACATCAGCATGAAGCACATTTAATTAAATGTGAAATTTGGGAGTAGAAAAACTAAAATTGTATTTTCTTGTAAAATGCAATCCAATAATCTTTGTTTTATTTCTACATTTATTTATTTATTTATTTCTAACTTTATTTATTTATTTATTTTTATAGTGAGGGCTTGGAAAGACATTATGGTCTAGACATTATGATATTATGTGTCAATGAATATTATGTGTCAAAAACAAATAAATAAATAATAAAATAAAATGAAATTAAAATAAAATAAAATAAAATAAAATAAACAAAACAAAACAGTCACATGGGTTTGGAAAGACATTACAGAGAGTTAATGATAACTGAATTTGCATTTTTGGCTGAACTATCCTTTAAGTTCAAGGAGTACACAGCGAGGAGCCATTTGTTTCCAGGGTAAACATGTTTCCCCCTCCTCACCTCCGTCCCACAGTCCCTAAACCTGACAGAGCAGCCGAAGGCTACATGAGACACAGGATGCAGTACAAGGACAAATCCCCAACCACGAGGACAGGAAGAGGAAAGATGTGATTAACTCTTTATCACTGCGACTTTACAGCGGTATGAACATCGCTGCAATGCGATTTGCCCCCCGATCTGACAGCCCACTCTCCTGTTCTCTAAATATTAGTCTAATCTGAGATATGTGCTGTAGCTGGAGGCAGGGGGAGGATGGAGAGAGATAAGGCAAGAGGCTGAGCTAACAAAAATTTATAATTGTGATGGAGATCTGCCTGTTTAGCATAATTTCAGTGCGAAAAACACCATGATCCCCCAATGATACTCTTTATCTTGATTATTTTGAACAATGTGAAACAACATAATTTTGTTTTCTACTTAACCTTTAGCAGTCAGGTGCTACACCAAACCTGACACTCCTGCAGCAATGCTCAGAACTCACTGTGTTAATGTACACCTCTCTCATTTTCTCTCTCTATGCACATGATAAGAAGCGAAATACAGAGACAGTTTAGTTGGAAAGCATGAATATGTCTGTCTCGTTTTTGTGTTCAAATACTGGATGGAAGACAAGTTGAAAATGTTTCTGTGAATCAATAGTTTTCAATATAAGCTTTTATGAAGCTAGTTTGAGGTCTGTTAGATTTGTAATGGTTTTTAATGGTTTTAATTGTTTTAAAAAAGAAGTTTCTTCTGCTCACTAAGGCATTTATTTGATTAAAAATACAATAAAAACAGTAATATTGTAAAATGTTAATACAATGTAAAATGCTATTCTTCAATTATTCAATGTCGCATGATCCTCTTTCTAATATACTGATTTTGGTGCTCAAGAAACATTTATTATTATTATTAGCAATGTTAAAAGTTGTGTTTTTATTGTGTGTTTTTATTGTGTGTTTTCATTGTGTGTAACAGTGATCATTTTTTTCAGGATTCTTTTATGAACTAAAAGTTCAAAAGAATAGCATTTATTTGAAATATTTTATAACATAATAAATGTATTTACTGTAATTACTCTTTTGATCAATTTAATGCATCCTTGCTGAATAAAACAAATTTCTTTCAAAAAGAAAACAAAAATATTTTGAATGTTAGTGTACATAAAACAATGTTTTATGTACTGTTATGCTGCTGCTTCTCTTACACACTGCATGTGTGTGTCGTGTGGAACAGGCCAATACTTCTGGCTTTTTTTATGCTTTGCATTGAAATTGTATTTATTCAACAAGGCCAGCTTGTCTATCAGATGATTTTGACCTAAACAAGCAATCAAGTGGGCATTCATGCTTAGTTTCAGACATCACTTCAAGGACTCTTTACAAAAAGATAAAATATCATAATTTGTCTTGTATGCACTCACAAACATAACCTCTCAAGATGTCTCAAGGTGTTAACAAAGCCAAGTTTATGAAAAGCGATTATATTTACTTTCCCTAAAACTACAAAATGATTGCATGCATATACCAGCAGACGCATACAAAGTTGTAAAACATTTTATCAAAAGCATCTGCACCTTGTGAGAGAGATGGGCGAGCAGAGGCGGGGATGTTAACTGCTATGGTAACCAACCCCTGGGGACTGAGAACTCTCATCGGATCACCTCCCAACATCTGGCTCTTAAATGTTCATGCATAAAAAAAATGAAAATGAAATGCACAAAAGAAAATAAATAAATAAATAAAACGAGTGCTTATGATCCACATGGATATTCGCCTTACAGACTGCAGACAGTTTACCCTGTACATATCCATACACAGACCACCTAAAATACACACAGAGCTGAAATGTCCTAACATTAAAAACATTATACAGTGCATCAACCCAAAAGGTTCAACTGCACATATGACCGGAAGCATGGCAGTGATCCAGAGGTCAAAAAGAGGCCATTATCTAAATGTTAATGAACAATAAGACATTCCATTTGCAGATTTACAAAATAATGAGCCCCTTTCCATTTATGCTGGAGCCATCATTACATTAAAAGTCCAAGGCTTTTATGAAACAGCAGTATTTAGAATAGTTCTGCTTGGTAGATGATGACGACGATGATGCTGATTTACTTTTTTATGAAAATTTCCCACAGGTAATTATTTTAAGCCACTTGCTAAAATTACTAGCACAGCAACAACAACAACAATAAAATAATAATAATAATGTCGGCACGGCTCCTGCGCGGATGTATCTAATGTTCTAAAGAGTATGTGTGGCAGTCAGTCACCGCACCGGTGTGGATATTTACTGTACTTC
>NW_015548255.1:1047003-1069540 GCF_001515605.1 Sinocyclocheilus anshuiensis
CGAACTGGTTTTCTTTAAAATACAAATCTTGTGTAATCCCAGGCTATCTGTAATCAGAAGCACATTTATAACTGGAATATCATTTAATTTCATTCACGTGTTTCATAAACACATAATCCTTTATGGATTACAATCCACCATCAAAATTATAAATTTAATTATTCTGGCTGCTGTGAGAAAAGGCTATAAATGATCCGCCACCTGCAGGATCCTCACATGCGATAGCCTAGTAGCCGGGACAACTTCTTTATGTTTACAGACGTGACGTAATGACACAGTTCCATGCTCGAATTTCCCACGAAAACCTACTCAAATTAGAAAACATTATTATAAGCTAACCGTTGTGAATCGGGCTAAAGTAAGGCGATAGTTTTGAACACTGGCTGGTTATGTACTTGCTCAAATATTGATTTCGGATCATTTTTAACCAAAAAAAAAGTTAAGGACTGCAGCTTTAACAAAATATTATCATATACAAAATAGCCCTTAATTATGAGTGCAACTGAGTTTTCTACTTAAAGATACTGCTAACTGATTAAGAGACCTGTTTCAGCTATTTACATCAATGTGAGTGTTAAGTAACTCTCCCATCCCCCCAAAAACTGATGAATTATGAGAATAATAGGCGGCCATGTCGAGACAATCAAAACAATAAGACACACTAATGTGGGACACCTCTGGCAGTACCAGTGATAAAATGCTTTTCTTTTCTTTTTTTCCACTTCACAATAAGGCTGATGGCGGTGCTGGAAGATTTGATATTCCATGAAGAGGAAAGAAACTTAGTGAGAGTCTTGGCTTAAAATGAACGAAAAAGTTATTTGTAGAAAGCTGAAAATAGCATTCTTCAGTATGACCCCTGGTATTGTCTACTGTCCACTAAAAACAATTCACAACCTTGACCGAGCAAGAGTGACAGTGCACAGACAGAGGTATTCAAGTGGAAATGACCTAAAATGTAAATTAGCAAATTATCATTGGCTTTAAAGAGAATGGGATCTTTTCTTTCTTTTTCTTTTTTTCTAAACTGTCTGACAACCCTATCCCCTGAGACCATTACAGAGTGATTTTTGAGGTATTGTATTCATAAGGGGTTTCCAGTAATTGGATTAAATTGGTTCCAGAATGTAGCAATTTATATTGTAATATCCCATTACTTCTAATACTGTTCTTAATTAATTAGGTCTCTTTCTTTTTCTTGATGTATAAGTTAGCTACTACAGGAAGCTGGGTTAAGTTTGTCCCCTTCTCCTTTTTTCTCCTCCCCATCCTCATCCTCCTCATCCCTCTGCATTCTGAATATCTAAGGTTAGTTGGTCGCTGAGATACTAGTAAATTTGGTAATGCGATTGATCATATCACTGCTTATCTATTTTCAGCCTAAAAAACATATAGACAACATGTTCCTCAACATATATTCAAGACACACTGGTACCACAACCTGAAACCAACTTGAGAAAACAAAAACACAACCTGCAACCTTTAAAATAAGTATTTTATCCTTGATTTGTTATCACTGTCTCTTTGCTTCATGTTCTAGGTCCCATTTTAATTTATGAAAGCCATTCTGCTTCACCTAAAGGTTGCCTAAACAAATACAATGTTCAGACAATTTCCATATGCAAATATGCTTCAATTAAGTCAATTAAATCATTTCTATTTTTTCATTTGCAGAGCCTCCAGGCTGACTGTGTGCCTACATAACACACCTGCTTTCTTTGGAAGATGAAAAGCAAGTGATGGGTTGCGAGATGAAAGTGGCAGAAAGGAACAGAAAAACATTACACTGACAATGACAGTCAGACACACAAAGTCAATATGCATTGCTATTTATTGCACCAGTCAAAGCAATTAAACAGGTTTTAATTACAGTACATAATTTCTTTTGAATGTATCTCTTTTTATCACATCAGCTGTCCTTTAACCCTGACACATTTCTTTATCATTATGTCCATTAAGGGCATTATGCTATGAAAATGAAGTTGCCACAAGAGCATGTTTATATAATTGTATTAATTATTATTATTTTACTTGCTTACATACACTACCGATCAAAAGGTGTTTTTTTTTTCTTATGCTCATCAAGACTGCATATATTTGAACATACAGTAAAAACACTAATATTGCAAATTTATATTTTAATACATTTTTATAAAATGTAATTCATTTTCAGCAGCCATTACAGCAGTCTTCAGTGTCACTGGAGAAATTGTAATATGTTGATGTGGTTCTCATGAAACATTTCTTATTATTATCAAAGTTAAAAACTTTTTCATGACAAAAGTTTGTGATCATTCAAACGTTTGGGGTAAGATTGTTATCATTAAAAACAAATAAATAAAATGAATTCATACTTTCATTAAGCAAAGACAACTGAACTGATTAAGAGAGACAGTTAAGATATTTATAATGCTACAAAAGATTTATATTTTAAATTAATGCTGTTCTTTCGAAATTTCTATTCAAATAATTATGAAAAAAGTTTAAATAAAATATTTAAAAAAAAATAACTTTTTAATAACTGAGCATCAAATAAGCATATTATAAAGATTTCTGAAGGATCATGTGACACTGAAGACTGGAGTAATGATGCTGAAAATGCCACTTTGCCAACACAGGAATAAATTACATTTTAAAATATATAAAAATGGAAAACAGTCATTTTAAATTATAATATTTCACAACATTACTGTTTTTACAGTAATTTACAAATGCAGCCTTAGCAAGCATAATAGGCTTCTTTAAAAACATTGAAAAATCTTAATGACTCCAAACTTTCGACCGGTATGGTACATACTGTACACACATGCAGAAAATCATAATCTGTATATACATAAAATCATAATCTAAATCTAGTCATTTTATGAATATCAAAATGTAAAGTTGTTATCTAATAAACAGAACAGAAAAGAAGAAAACAAGATTATATAAAAATCAACAAATAAATAAAAGAATAATGTACATGAGGAAAAAGTGCATAATGGCTTTGTTTCTAGCCACTATGATCATGAATAATTGCACAACTTGGGTCACATGAGAGCTACCTAACAAGCTGTCACTTCAAAGAAACACTCAGTATTACATAAAGCCATGCTACTGCGTGCTTATTCTATTAGCATGAATGCTAAGATGACACCTGAACAAAGGAGCGCGCGGCAGCACTCGTATGCAAGCTGCCACGAGAGAACAACTCTGTGTATCATCTGTATTCTTGCCATCAGCCGAACAAATACACACTCACAATGGAAAATAAAAGAAAAAATAACTTGTAAAATCTCATCAGAAACTCAAGCAAGATGGACTGAATTTACATCACTCCAGCGGCCCTTTAATTTAGTTTCTACTATATAACCCAGCCTTAAATTACATAGAGAGTAATGAAAAATCGTTAGGCGCTTTGATTATATTATTCAAACATATAGAGTCTGCATTTCAGGAAACTAAATCTTGTTTTGCCTAGTGTATTAATTAAAAACGCAATCTTGCCAGTGACTATTAGTGGTGGGAATCAGCAGGGACCTGGGGATATGATATTATATTTATATTTAGGCCACGATAAATTTATATTTTGATTCTAACAAAAATATGAATGTCAAAAATTAAACCAAAACTAAAATCGTTGCCATAAGGATATCGATGCAGTATTGCGAGAGAGAAAAAAAAAATCTAAAATCTATTTTCCGCTCACATAGTGACTACTGTAGGTGATTTCAGCATGTATGGAAGGAGAATTGGGAAAAAAAATTTACATGAAAAGGGTTGAGTTTCCTCGTCTGTAAGACAGCTGAGCCCTTGGGCTTCGGCAACCACAAGGTGGCATCTTCCTTCCTGAAGGAGACTTCCGTTTCATGTCTGATATTAGGGGGACACACATTTACAGCATCCTAAAAGCAGGTGGGAGTGTGTGTGTCATGGGCTCAGTGTGTTCATGACTAGCCTGCGTATATTTAATGAGCAATACTATCATCTAACTCAGCCCCTCTCTCTCTTGCTAAACAGACTACAACCACTGTCAGAGAGCAGCATTCATTCCTTCATGGAGAAACATGAGGGAGCTTAAATGGGACGGTATGTGTGTATATAAGTACAATAGGGAGAGGTAACCAGAATAGCGTCACAGAATGGGAGATCTTGCTTTTCGGCTAAACATTATACATGAGCTTGGAAAAAAAAAAAAGTTAATTAATGATTCGGTTTACTCTTATGTTCTGTTTCTCAGAGACCCCAAAACTATTTTTAAAAGCTCTGAAAATATACTTAACATTTAAAAATCAGGTTGATACTTCCCTGACTTTTCCTAATCTTATGAGAAATGATGAAACACAGTTTCAAAGATGATAAATGCTGTAAACATCCTCCATAAGAAATGTTACATTACTTATGTTTGGGGTCTCAGGGACCTATGAAATAAAATATTAAAAATCTAATTAATTTCTGCATACTAAATCTCTCTGACTGGCGTTAACATACTGCATTTGAAATACACTCCAGACAGTTGTTTGTTTAGATCATCGTATATTTTTCCACAATGTGTTTTTGCTATGGCCAAACCTGACCATCAGAAACAGTGGTTTTCATTGATAAGAAAATTATTTAAAAAAAAATAAAAAATTTGAAATAACTACTACCAACATTTACTGTATATTTTTATTATATATTTAATTTATTAAAACAGAACACTATAAAAAAGAAAAACATCTTGCCCAAAATGGATCACTCAAAATAGAAAACAAATACACAAAAAAATATGCATACACACAAAAGAAAACAAGGGAAAATAGACATGAAAAAAAAAATCATAAGATGAGGTTGCTTGTCAAAGGTCCACTGGTATGAATAATTTCTACCCAGTTGTTTTGCATCCACAGATCAGACGGACATTGTTTTGTGTTTCCCTCTTTTTCCACAATTGCTCTTTCAGTACTGACAGCTACAGGGAACATGACTATCAGTGAGAGAGAAAGACTGTGAGAAAGAGGGAGACTGCAGTGGAGGCTACTGACTACTCCTGAAGTTCATTATCTTCACCTCCGGCTCACGCGCTCTCCTCACCTTTTAATTTCTTCCCACCATTTGCCATATGGAGGAGCAGTGCACACTGAGTAAACAGTTCCATTTCCGTCGACGGCAGGTCATTACAGGACGTGTTCATTTTCCCTTTCACAGGCTGGCTTTAGCAGCTGCACCTTTACTGATTCTATAGGTGCAATTAAACATCTGCTTGGTGTAATTGATTAATATGATCCAAGCGCCGAACACTGTAGATGTGGCTGGTGGGAAATGTGTTCATATTTTTCTCACTTATTCAATTTTGTTGAATTCAAGCCCAATGTAAAATTTCATGCAAAATAAAAATTAATATTAATCCTAATGGCTATTTTGCTCACCGACATGAACATTTATTTTTTATTTTTTTATGTATTTTATTTATGTGTATATTTTATATTATTTGATGTTTTATTGATATTATTATTATTAAACATACATATATAATGTATTATTAATAAAACTGATTATATCATCACATGGTTTTTAATATTATGAATGAATATACTACTACTATTACTACTACTACTAATAATAATAATAATCTAAAATATTATACACTGATGGAAATTGAACTGTTTACTGTTTATATATTTAGCAAGACATAAGAAAATTTCCATCTATACTAAGATTCCTTACTACACTAATATTTTAGTAAGACCTTTAATTTTAGTTTGCATTCTACACTCTAGGGTTTACTTTCTCACTTTTGGAGAGAAAGAGTAATATTACATTCACTTTTACAATCCTTGAGTGAGGCTAAAGGCTCAAATCCGCCATCTCGCCTTGGTCAAATGGTCAACAACAAAATTATTTCCTGTCACGCTCGAGAGTTTAAGTCTAGCCAGCCAATATGATCTTTATTCATTTATAACCAAATATGAAATGAGACAGAACAAAATGCAGCATGACCACATCTGCATCACCAAACCAGAAGAAAACTACTAAGCCGACTTAACAACACAATTTACCTCAAGAACAGTTTTTGTTTTCACTTGTGTTTGAGGAAACAGCATGTTCTTGATTATCAGCTTCAGTGTGGAGCCGTTCATGTAAATAGGTCCACATCTTGGGAAGCTAATATGCAAAGAAGCTGTGTCCCGTGTGTCAGGATCTGTGGAACAAGGAGATTAATGGAATCCTAAAAGTGTAAATTATAGCCTTTACCCACTGCAGCGTGGAGAGGAGGGCCGACAGCCCCCAGGGAGGCTCCCCACAAAGCAATTCCACCAGCTCCACACATGCAGATCTCCTATACACAGAGGTGAAGGGCAATTTCCCCTAGTCTCACTTCTTTATTTATTTCCACAGATAGACTGGCTGGACACATCTACATATCCACGTGATGGTGGCTGCACATGTTGTACACAGGTAATAATGTGCTGGCAGCGGGGGATGGAGGGTCGGCAGGGACAGCGGATTCCACTGTACGACTTTAAACCTCAGACTGGAAGAAGAAACCTGACTACCAAATGATGCTGAAAAACTCATAAATGGTCGCATTTTTTATTCTCAATTTAGACTGAGAATGTTTCTAAAGGATCTGGGGATCGCACAGCCCTAATCGACACCAACACACAATAACATTCTGTTTATAGTGCGCACTGCAGTTTTGTCAGCTGCCACTTTAAATATTCGAGCAGGATGGATTCTGATTGGCTGTCAATGTTTTTATCAACTGGAAAAAAAAAAAGTTTTGATATGGATTCCTTCCTCTGTGCCGTTATCGTTATAGTTGTGGTGTGGACTCCGCTACTGCTTTGTATTTAGAACAATTTTTTAAATGATATTGTTATAGTTACCGCCCTTGGTGTGAAAGGGCCTTTAATGATCTATGTATATTAATCTGAATAAAAAAAATGTTTATCATCATAATATTTGATCAAAATGATGTAACTTGTGTGTTAGGGATGATATACCATATCAGTTATGGACAGTTATTGCATCAAATAATATTGAATATTTATTTCCTTTATTTTTACATTTAGACTACCTTTATCATTATCTGAAACTTTCTTAAAATGAATATTAATATTTAAATACTACCATTTAAAACCACTTGAATAATGTTAACCAACAGTCAAATATTTGGGCATCATTTAATCAAACTCACATTCAGATATGGTATGTAATGCCCACTTTTCACCATCAAATCAATTCCTGATTGATAAAATCATATCCCGCTTTACATTATTTCACGTTGAACTTCCAGTTTCACATTACAGAAGAAAAACAGGTTGCAAACCGGCAATTTACAATGACTTTAAATCTGAAAATGCAATATCCCTGAAAATACATGTGTATGTTGTGTCATGTTGGCTACATGAGCCAATGACATGAACTGCTCTAGACGCTCACACACAAAACATGCAACGCTATTCACATGAGACCATTTTACCGTCTAATGGAGAGGAGGAGAAACAACAACAAAAAACTGCAACTAACCTCTCAGAATTGCAGCTGACAGGAGGGCACCTCAGGACAGAAAGCCATAATTATAAACAACTTGTATTGTATGTATTATAATGGAGTGATGCGTGTCTGATGGATGAAAACATTTCAGTTTTTTTTTCTTCCTTTCTTTCTTCTTTCCTACCTCAGATCTGGCAACACCACTGTCCTCTGCACCCCCCCACCCCCATGTCTCCCTTTTTACTATTAATTAAGATACAATCGCCAGTTGGCACTTCTCCAGTTTCAGATGCATTTGAATATATGACCTGCCCTTTCGCTGACATCATGGTGCCAGAGCACCAACAAGATATGAATCTTATTCTATATACACTTTCAATGTTCAGCTGTTCACAATCTATACTGTCAACAATTTATCACAGGATGCAGAGTGGCGCTGCCAAGTTATCAGAGTGGTCCGCGGCAGTGTATGATCTAGTCGGAGCATCTGGCTCTTCACTGCTCGTGACATTAGCTCAGACAAGAGAATCAGTGGACTATTGAATGCAATTACAGTAAGCAAGACAGCCAATAAAGATTGATAGGGCTTTTTCATTTTATCACACAAGGAAACATAACGGCGGTGAGGCTTCGCCTTCAACTGCCTGCATCTAATAATGATTGAGGGTGTGCCATGGTGTGGGCAAGACAAGAGGTGAGAGAGAGAGAAAGAGCATATACACAATCGGGCTCTGCCCTTTTATCTATGCACATGCATCACGGACAAACAGGGATACACACTCCCCCCCCAATCATCGATCACATTTTTGCAAGCAATCTCAATGATTAAGAGGGGAGAGAGTCACCATGCATATTTAAACAATACGAGAGATAATAAATGAGCCCTTTCAATACAATCAACAACCTCAGGCAACACAGGAAAAAACATCACAAGAGAAAATATCTCGGCTGTTGACCATGCTGAAAGGTCAAAAAGACCCCCGTCTAAGAGCTCGGATACATATTCATACCGCGCAGCGTTGTTGCATTTAAACAAAGAGTGTTTGAAATGGAGCGTGTTTACCGAAAAGCGAAACTGACAGGTCACATGAAAATGACCTGACAAGATTCTGAAAGGTGACTATCGGGGCAAAACACATTATGAATTGCAGTTTTCAAATGGACTTACATGCAAACATGACAAATTTTTAATTCCTTGAAAGAGAGTGGGGGAAAAAGCCATTTTCTGGGAGACACTGTGGAGATGACATGTCAACGCAAGGCTGTTCTATTATTTGCTTGAGTAATCATAACAATACAACATGCTTTCCCCCAAGCGTTAATTGCAATGTGGAGGAACAGGCCAATGCAAGCAATTTTATATTTGCACGAGCGTGTTGGCGTGCAGCTTTTCTCTTGAGATAAGAGAAAATTTCTCATTTTAACATGATATGTGATACTTATTGATATATCATTAGCAGGGGTGTGAAGTAACGAATTACAAATACTCACGTTACAGTAATTAAGTAGTTTTTATCAGTAATTGTACTTTTTTGAGTAGTTTAAAAATTGTGTACTTTTACTTGAGTACATTTT
Organism: Sinocyclocheilus anshuiensis; assembly: GCF_001515605.1. NCBI lineage: Eukaryota > Metazoa > Chordata > Actinopteri > Cypriniformes > Cyprinidae > Sinocyclocheilus > Sinocyclocheilus anshuiensis. The sequence continues at coordinate 1,056,037 of NW_015548255.1, forward strand.
AAGTGATGTATTGGTACTTTTACTCCGCTATTTTCCTCCGTTTGTGGTCGTCACATGCTTATTTTAATTTTATTTTTATCCATCAACGTGATTGGATAGAGAGTAAGGTCTCGTGACTTTCGTCAAATCAAATTGTGCATAGAAAACTTTAATGGTTTATCATGGCTGCTGGAAGTGCATTCTTCAAGCATCAATTCAGTCGCATCTTCCTCTAACTTAATATGTTAAGGTAAATTTCGGATTTCTGCTTACTAAATGATTTGTATATATGCTTGCCTATCTACACGGCCTGAAATTTGGTGTGAGGTTGCGGGTATTGCATACAGTGTTAACTCCTGCAAGTACCACGTTCGGTAAATTCCCACTCACTTATGAGAGCGCGATCTGCGCTGCCTCGTCTCTCTCTCGCGTGCGTTCTTTTACTTGAGTATATTTTTTCAGTACTCTTTCCACCAGTGATCATTAGCTATTCTAGTACAATAGTGCGCCATAGTGGGTATGGCATGGTTACTGTATAAATTAGGATTGACAACTGATTTAATTTTAATCATATCATACTAATAGAATGCCAATTAATCAAATAATCAAAATATATGCTGAAAAAAAAGCCCCTAAATGAAGATAATTATTGTCGCAGACTTTTTTTTTTTTTTTTCCAGTGTAATTTTGGACCACAGTTAATTTCATCAAATGGACAAAAACATTTTTCAAAATAAATGATTTTGTGTTCTGCAGAAAAATGTCATTGAGGTTTGGAACAACATGAGGATAAACGTAAAATGTATTTGCATTACATTTCATTTCATTACAGAATTTTCATTTTCAATTTACTATCACCTCAAACTTGAAAAACATCAAGGTAGTACTTGAAGCTTAAATTGCTGTGAGTGCAGGGACAATTCGTATTAATTTATGCATGAGGCAAAGGACATAATTGTATTTTTTTTAATGACATAAAAATATGAAAATATTCTATATTTAATTAAGATTTTATTAATATATTATTTATTTATTTATTTTTCAATCATTAATCACACTAAATTAGCATGCTAAATTAACATCCCTAATGTTTATATATGTTTGGTGGACTAACTATGTGTCTCTGGTTAACAATTACACACAATTACACAAGTAAACCACTAAACAAGCACTTTAAGCACTCTGTCATCAAAGTTTGCATCCTGCATCTAAAAGGAGGTTTGGAGGGTGTGTGTGTATGTCAGGACCTGACAGCTAAGGATATTTGCATGCACACACAGTTTTCACAAGCCGCTGGGCTCTTATCACCTCAGATAAGGCCTGACTGGCCTTTTACCTAGGGGAGCCAGGTCTAATCTGAAAAAGCCTGTCACTAACAAAGAGAGATTCCTTCCTCAAGGATAGGAATGCTAAAGTGAAACCCAACTTTGCTCCTCTGCCTCTTTACTTCCTTTATCTGCCCCTTCATTTGGGCCCAGACTTATTACACCCATACTGCAACACTTTCACACCGGCTCAACCACACCATTACCCATCGATATTGTCCCTCTTGCCCTTACTGTCTGATAAGTGCAAATGAATGGCCAAATAAATATTGACAAACTGTTCTTTTTTTTCTCTCATTGCCCACTGGATTGACTTTGTCTACACCCTGACAGTTATTACAATAAGCTCTCTGCCTCTTACGTGTGCATCTGCTTTCAACAAAGATAAAAGACTGAATTTAATCCAAGGGTAATATGTCCGTCACGTTTATTCACCTGCAAAAAAATAAAAAATATGTACAAACAGTCAGTGATTGTTAAATCTATCAAACCAACAGCCATTTATCAAGGCACATGGTGAGATTAAACAGGAATATAGAAATATCTTTGTTGTTAATGAGGGTGGCGGCGTATAAAAAGAAGGACACACAAACCGCACACAACAGTAAAGCGGTGTTAAGAAAATTGCTTGCATGATAAAAGAGCACCCATATTCTCTAAAGGTAAGCAGTTCTGTTAACACACAAGCTCTGACTTCCAGTAGTGGAGCTTTGTTAAGATTCATATCAGCAAATGTCAAAACGAATTAAAAAAGATAACCGTCATTCAGAATAGGCTCCGGCACTCTGACATATTGCTCATAGACGGGGAAGATAAGGCAGACCCAGCCTCCTGTTTCTCAGTCAGGACCCACTGCATTTCCTGCACATCCAAAGAGCTAATTCCCCCGCTCATATGAATATGCCATTTTCACACTGCCAAGATGATGAATCCCTGAACTGTACGTCACTGTTAGCCGGCCCCACCAAAAATGCCATATTAATGTCAAATGAGATATAACGATTTAGATTTGTCAGATTGCCCAGTGTCAGTCCACATCCATCTTGTGAGCTGGTGGAGATTTCCCATCAGACAATGAGACGAAGAACAGATAACAACACCTCTGTGTTGGGCTGCTCTCAATGGAGGCAAAGGGGCAAAAGTAGTTATTCCAACTACTCTATTCACTGTAGCTAATCAGGAGCAGTAACAGAATACAAATATGCAATTTTATATGTAAAAATATAATATATGGATATTAAACTTACCTACTGTAATTATTTAGGGAGATCAGGGGCAATTGCAATAGTTTCCTTCAAAACTCAAAGACGACTGTAAATCTACTTATCTGTTGGTATGAAACGTGTTTCAAAATAAAGCTAACTATTAACTATAACCGTGATTCTCAACCAGCGGTATGTGCACCTCCAACATGCAGGTCAGTAGTTCTCAAGGGATACTTGGAAAGAGTTGTATTTATAAAAAAAATCAATCATTCAATAAATAAATAAAACATGTTTTGTTGATTTCAAAAGGCCCTCCACTGAATTAAACTCCAATTCATATCAGACTGCTACAATTAACCCAATCACACACACCCAAATGTAACAAACAATTGACTCATATCTTCTCAATTAAAATCACAAATCAAAGTCATCAACATTTTATATTGTGTGAAGCATCTGATAACTCATCAAATAGATATTTTGTTCATTAAGCATAATTTTTTTTTCTGACCTCACAGCCATAATCAAATCCTGTATGGCAGCTACATTTTAAAGAAAATGGTATAGAAAATATTCCCATTTAGAAATTGCTAGTAAAAGTTAAAATAATTACAGAGAACACATTGAATTAAACATGACATTTTGAAGCAAAAAGACAATTTTAGAATATTTTTTGTTTTATTTACAACTTCAAAAATCATTTATTACAGGGTACCAGCATCAGTCTTGGCATCTGTCATTCACATTAACTTCTAACCAGCAACCTACAGATAAAATAGATATGAGATTCAAAGACAAAAGCTTAGATAACAGGAAAACTAATGAATATCCAAAAAGAAAGAAAAAAACTGAAATTTCTGACAAAGTGAAATTATTGCTGAAATGACCTTCTTCACTCCAGCTTATGTGTGACTGAAGACATTTAGTGTCACAGTTGCCCCCCATCGCCCCTAATCACGTGAAATCACCTGCCTGCTGATGGTTCACTCGTGTGTGTTGTCCTCCTGTGTTTAGAATGCTACATTAGTTTAATAAATAGCACACAGAGGTCAAGAAGAGAGGTTCAATGCCCAGCCCAGAGCACAAGGCAGAGAAAAAACAAGCTTCCAGCATTTTAAAGGTCATTAATGAAGCAGAGAGGAACTGTTTAGCATACCGTACACTCCCTCTTTAACAATATCATCAGCTTAACAGGTTCAAGCTACAATGCATCAGCTCCAAGATACAATCTCCGACAGCAATTAAGCAGGAAACGTGCAATTTGCTGAAGAAAAAAAAAAGTCAATACCTATTATCGGATCTGCATACTGAAGAAGTGTTTCTCCTAGACTATCTGCACCAGCAATCAGGCCCTTGAACTGATATGTATTTCACTTAGCAGTGATTCTCAACCAAGAGCACCCCAAAATGCATGTAAGAGGTACTTTGAAAGATTTTCATTCATAAATAGAATAAAAAATAAATACATTTCTACAGTTTCTATATCATCTAGTTCTACCGTTTATTTTTGAGAGAGCAAGTAACTGCTAGGGCTGCACAATTAATCGAATTTCTAATCGTGATTACGATTATGGATGCCACAATTACGTAATTGTTAAAAGCGGCAATCTCCACTTATGTTATTCTGCGTGCTTAAGATGTGTTTTTTTCTTTCTACATGTTATCTTAAGGGTTTTCCCCATTATTTTAATTTTAGTTTTAATATAACATTATAATACCATTCATATTTTTACTTTTTTATAATTTAAAGAAGAAATCAATCCGATGTATATTTGACATTTGAAGGCTTAATACTATAGAACAGGGGTGGCGAACGTCAGTCCTGGAGAGCCGCAGCCCTGCAGAGTTTTGCTTCAACCCTAATCAAACACACCTGAACAAGCTAATCAAGGTCTGAAGGGTTACTAGAAAGCTACAGGCAGGTGAGTTTTAATTAGGGTTGGAGCTGAACTCTGCAGGGCTGCGGCTCTCCAGGACTGGAGTTCGCCACCGCTGCTATAGAAAAGCACAAAAAGTTTTTCAGTTAGAGTGTTTTCAGCTTGTTTATTTGCATATAAAAATACGGCATGCAGTTGCATCAAACAATGGTATAAACATCATTCAATGTAAATTGTGATAATCATAATTAATAATCGCAATTACAATTTCAAGGGAATAATCGACAATTATGATTTTTGTCATAATCATGCAGCCCTAGTAACTGCATTTTTATGTTATTTAGAAATAGTAGTCTTGTAAAAATCTTACCATCCCACGTCAATACTCTATATTAAACCACTGACCTTTCAGTCATGCCCTTGGTTAAAAAAATATTAATTAAAAAAAACATCTGCGGTGTGTAAGGAAGCATATCCTCAGTGTGTGTGTGGGTCTCGCTTTCCGTGATGTTGTCCAGTAGGTTGTCTACAATTCTCTTAACAGAATCTCCATGGTGATTGATTCACTGGGTCATTGCCTAGACCTCTCCTCTTCAACCATAGAGCAATACACACGTATAACATTTACCACCTGTGGCACTGGAGGGGAGCGTGACATGTTCCATTATTCATTCAACTTCTCAAGTCTTGTGATGGTCCCTCTCAGATGACTCTTTTGAACAAGGCCACAGCTTTTTAAAAGAGAAAGACTGCATGTTTTCAGAATGGCTGAAAGCCTATGTATAACACACTCAAGCACACACTCAACGTATTCAAATATGACACTCAGATTCATACTCTAATCCTCTGTTGCCTTGAGAAATATTAACTGTATATACAGCCACAAGGGCAACACACACAATACTGACAGGTAAGTGGATTTTTTTTCCTTGTTCTTAAAACAGTTCAATGTAAAACTTTAATTATCACAAAAATATTATGAATACAGGAAAGTTCAGGGAAAAGGTCACCAAAAAATTTAAACTGTGTGATTATCAACTCATTCTCATATCAACTCATATGGCATCCAAATCCATATGAATTTTTTGATTAAAGAGAGAGAGAGAGAGAGAGAGAGAGAGAGAGAGAGAGATTAGAAAATGAAGAAAAAATGCTACAATAAAAACCTGGTAACTGGTTAACTGTAAGTTATCTTGCTACAGAATACGCAGTGAAAACAGTATAAGGTTTAACACTGAATTATGTGTAATTTTAATGTAAAATGCTGTGATATTTATGGTTTTGCAAGCAAAATCTATGAATTACCATAAAATTTAAGGTTTAAAAAAATATATAATAATAATAAACACACGTAAAGGACTTCCCCAGTTCTATCTCATTGCATTACCACATATTCAAACTTGCTGCATCAATTGTCGTTAATGAAAATTTGTCAGATAATAGTAAAATCACCAAAACGTCTCTAGGTTACGTATGTAACCATGGTTCCCCGAGGGAACGAGACGCTGCGTCGAGATTCGCTTTGGGAACATTCCCGCATGACCGCGTTCTGAAGCACGTGTAAAATCAGTCCAATGGAGCAGCGAGACGTCACGAGCGGGGTGACGTGAGCGCCAGGAAGTATAAAAGCGCATCCGGCAGAGCGCAAGTTAGCTTCGATGAAGTAGCGCCTACGTAACCTAGAGACGTTCCCCTTCAGGAACTCGAGCTGCGTCGAGATTCGCTTTGGGAACGAGAATACCCACTGCGCCATACTACCAAGTCCCTGCCTGTGTGTGTATCTTGCGAGCACATCACGAAGAGAGAACTTGGGAACCTGAGATGCCAAGTCTAGGTTATAGAAGCGGACAAAAGTGTGCGGAGAGGACCAGCCCGCCGCAGCACAAATGTCCTCCTACTCATAGTCTGCTTGGTCGCCGGAGATCCTTTCTTTGGCGAATAGATCCACTTCTGCCTGGCCAAATTCCCCTCCAGAGGATCTCCACCACCTTGGGGTGGAGTCTCCATCCCCCGGTCCTCAGCCCCTGTCTCGACAGGATGTCTGCCCCCTGATTGAGATACCCAGGGATGTAAACTGCTCTTAGCGAGAAGGGTGGCAGGGGTATCAAAGAACCTCCGTGAGGGCACTGAGGAAGATTGGGCACCGTATACTGAGGTGTTATCCTTTTCCTCCCCAGGTGGGGCTGCCCTCAGGGACCTGACAATGGTAAGACCGTTTAGCAGAGGTCCTCTTAGACAAAATAACGGTCCGCAGATCCGTTTTCGGTCTAGAAGACCCCGACTGAGAAGTGTCGCCCCGACCCCCGATCTTTCTCTTGCTTCTTCGCCTCCTGAAACCTATTGACGACAGTGTTGGCTTTGTCGGCGAAAAGGCCAGAGGGCGATAGCGGGGCGTCTAGGAGGAAGAATCTGTCGTTATCTTGCATTTCAGACAGATTCAACCACAGATGCCGTTCCGTGGCCACCATAGCTGCCATTGATCGGCCAATAGCTCTGGCCGTTTCTTTGGTGGCCCGGAGGGACAAATCTGTTGCCCGACGCAGTTCTGCTACTACGTCGGAATCCTCCTCCTCCCTGTAGCCTTCAGGGATGATGCTGAGGATGGGGAGAGATAGCTCGCAAGAGTCTGCTCCACCACTGGCATCGCCCCATATCCCTTATAATTCAGCCCCACGATGTTGGAATAATTCGAGACTGTGGGGCTGTAAATACGGGATGAGTACGGTTTCTCCCACGATTGCATGCTCCGCTCCTAAACAAACAACACACAGATCGTGTGTATCCCCCGCTGCCAGATAGCGTGGACAGGGAGGAACACGTCTGTAATGCCGTTCGCTCGCCATAGATTTTTGCTTAGACTTTGACATATTCTTTTGAATGCTTGTGGACTGACAGACAACAGTAAATAGACTGACACATACACAGAGTGCTACTGAAGAGCAGAAGCTAACTTGCGCTCTGCCGGATGTGCTTTTATACTTCCTGGCGCTCACGTCACCCCGCTCGTGACGTCTCGCTGCTCCATTGGACTGATTTTACACGTGCTTCAGAACGCGGTCACGCAGGGGCGTTCCCAAAGCGAATCTCGATGCAGCTCGAGTTCCTGAAGGGGAATTGATGTTATGGCTTAACATAGTCTGTTCATCACAAAGCTATCAAATGGCATTAGAAAACATTAAAAATAGTGCACAAATCATACAAAGTTTTGTCATTTTAAAAGTCTGAATCCCCATTCATTTTTCTGCTATTGAGTTTTAAGGGGGGAAAAAGTCAAGTGGGATTATAAAAGAAATTGAAGGTGAATAAATGATGACATAAATTTTATTTTTGGGTGAACTATCCCTTTAACTCCTAAGACTCTACGGCCTGTACTGAAAATAAAGAGCATCATCAACCCAATGCATGTCATTTTCTTAAGTGCTGATGACTAACAAGGCTTAAATCCATTCTAATATGAACATTGCTATAAATGTCTTAATTAAAGATGTAAATACCAGCCCCACTTCAAAATCAGGCCAGACATCAGAATTAAACATGTGGCAGAGAAGCGAACGGGACGCCATGTTGGAGGAGACTCCCAATGAAAGAGAATTAGAAAGGAGCTGACCCAAATATCGTCTCACCAACAGAGGAATCGTGTTATGCTAAGTAGGCCATAAAGGTACTTAAAGATTATGCAAAATTATCTTTTAATGGATGACATGGAGAAATGAAAGACAGGCAAATCTCCAGGCGAGGGAAAGGTAACCGCCCCTTACGTCTCAACGCGTGTGTGGTGACAGCCACAGGGCATGAAAGCAGTTGTGATGAGGTACATAAAGGCAGGTGGGGACAGAGAGAGCTGGGGCATTTTGGTAAGAAAATATTAAAGGTTTTATAAAACCTGATATTTCTAAGAGTTCATATAGATATTCATCAATACAAGTTATAGTATATAGTGCATACGAAAACAAATCAATAAAGTGTTTTAACCCTGTACAGCCTGACATATGAAATAATAATAAGAAAAAATCTTTAAAAAAGCTCTCATACTCCATATTCTCACCTCACTTTTATTCAGAGACCCAAACTGAGCAAAAAGGTGCTTTTTGGCAATGTAAATGAGCAAATTGCAAGATTAAATTATGACAGCTTGTAATGTACACCAATTAAATCTTTAGAACAGCATAACAGACTACATACATAAAATGCATATAAATATCAGTTGTCACTCTATATTTCCCAATAATATGTACTATGATATTTAAATGTTTTATTTTATGATCAAAGCTATGTAGTTTGTATTATGGGGGACAAAACATATAATGCAATGCAAAACAAGGATGCATGAGTATTTTACAAAGAAACATTCCTCAAAAGCTTGATGTATCATATTTAACACTCACATTTTAACATGAGTTAATGACAATCATGGAAGCCTAAGCTGCTTCAGTCCAGTAACTTCATCTTGAAATATTAGTAAGAATATAAAAGTTATTATTGCATTTACTTTATAAAAATCAGTAAAGATTTCATGGCAAAAATGCACATGCACCACAATCTGAAGGGGGACATTTTTACAATTAGAAGGCGTTTACTTGCTAAAATGTTATCAATCAGATGACAGAAGGTATGTAGTAGATACAATACGTACAAAATGGTTTTTCAGAAAAGTTTTGATTATGTTAATAATTTAGAGGCCATAGGAATTTGTGTATCAAATATGATAAGTAGGCTTTAGGGATAAGTACAATTATGATTGTGTTTTACATTTTAGACCTTCATCTTATTTATGCAGGCACACACATTGAGAAACCATGTCCATCCAGTATCCTTCTTCCCACCTCTCTCAATCAGACCTCTCCCACAGGCACACACATACACATGTCTCACCACAACCAGCAGTGGGGCAGCGGTGAGGCCCTTGTGGAAACCATGCACCGTGAACCCTGAATTTTATGACTTCATTATTTTCCTTCCCCACAACGCTTGCTTTCATTTGAGCAAGTCTCCACGTTGGTATAATGAAAGTGCTATAAAAACGTTGCTTTAAAAGGGTTTGCATACTCTCCCATTCTCAGCTCAACCCTTCAGCAAGCATATGGCAGGTAATCAGGTCGGCAATCACAGTACCCATAATACGTGCTGCATGATTTCAGCATTGTGCTATTATCCATCTGTTTCTGCACGAAAACACATGAACCTTCCTGTGAGAGGTCAGTGCTTTCATGGCACTCCTGGATCCTCAAAGCTTTCCTGCCTTCTTCCTAGGAAGCGGCACTCCTGATTTCAAATGGTCTCTGGATTAGTTTTTTTCTTTTCTCCATCTTCCTGGATAATTCCCCGACAAAGGTACACTTACAGTCTGTCTGTTTATCCATCTACCTGTATATCCACATATCTATGCATACACTATAGTGTATCTATCTATCTCTCTGTCTATCTTCACACGCATCAATCTATCTATCTATCCATCCATGATTCTAATGATTCTATTATCTATCAATCTATCATCTTCTGTCTATCTATGTATCTATCTACATAACTACATGTCTGTCTGTCCGTCCATCCATCCATCCACCCAACTATCCTGCTGTGCACGCTCCATACATTTTAAAGGCATACTGAATGTACATTAAGTTACATTACACAGGAGGAAATATCAAAGACATCTTTGCCAAGGGAAATAAGACAGAAACTGGTCAAGATGTCCAATCAAAATAACTGCCCTGAAGGCATTTTTATAGTTAACTGTTTTGTATGTGGTGTATAAACAATATATGTGTGCAGCGGTCTAAAAAAAAAATAACCGGTCAAGCATGTATATTATATTACCAATGATTTGTGTACAGGCTTTGAAAACCCAGAACCATAGAATTCTCTGGACAGCTCTGCTAAAGAACAGTGGCAAGAAAAGCTACTATATTTTGTTTGAATTACTTTATTGGGCTGTAAAATCAAAGTGGAGGTGAAAGGTCAAAATGGAGAGGTAACGAAAGAACTGGTGAAAATCACTTTTCCTTGGGAAAAAAATACAGCCTTCATATCAAGACAATAAATACGAATTGAACACAAAAGACACCCAAAATCAGAATAAAATACAATAGGCTTTAGACCAAAACAAGACGATAAAACTTTCAATAAGAAGAACAGTGCTGATGACAACTTAACCCTAGATCTGGCAGCAAGAATGGAAACAATTACCTCCAGCTCCACACTAGCTTTGAACTTGTCCCTCTACACATTTTTGTGGTACAGTCCTTCATTCCATATCAACAGTACACCATACATCCACGCATGCCTTCTGAAATTGACGCCAAACTGCCGTTAATTCAAAAGTGAAAGTAAAATGCTCACGGCGCTTTTAAGCTATTTAAAAGCGAAGGAACGCGAGGAAAAGAGGGAAAATTCAAACGAACTAAAAACGAACAATTGCTTTACTCCGAATTGCCGCTATTTGAAAGTGAAAGTAAAAGTAAAACGCGCGCACAGCTTTTACAAGCTATTTAAAAGCGAAGGAAAGCGAGGAAAAGAAGGAACGCCCCGCGGTGATACCGGTATTACCGGTGTTGTCACACGTCGATTAACCGGTGGGAAAATTTCCTCACCGTCACAACCCTATATATATATATATATATATGTAAACTATACGACAAAGCTGCTTGTATGAATATGAAATGTACGAAAAAAAAATTTGTAACTATGCCAACCATCAGACAAAATAATGCTAGGCTTGGCTGGTGTTGGCTAAAAAGTTGATTAGCTACGGTCTTGTGTTATGCCCATATTCAAGAGTACATCCAGAGTGTCTGAACATCTTACACAAACTCACCTGCTAATGATATATGGTGGTGTGGTGAAGGAAACCAGGAGACAAATGTCAGCATACTTAATAGACAACAGCCAACATCAATACAGTTGAGGACTAGAAGGGCATTTTAGTGAAGGAAACAAGGTATGTAAAAGTGCAAACTAAAAGTAAGATTTTATTTATTTATTTTTTATTTTAAATCATCAACCCATTTGAACAATATGTGTACAGGTTAAGCACAGATTTTAATCCTGTTAAACAAAAATGTGTCTGATTTAAAAGTTTAAAATCATAACAGGAAATTTCAACACCTCCCTTCAAACAGCAGCCCTGCCTTTCTGCATCCATGTGTTTGAGGAAGGAAGCTCACAAATCTTTATTTAGAGATGTGTGATTATCGCTTTCTCTCTCTGAGAGTGCATTAGAATGCAATGATCCCTTCCTCTCCTCTCCTCTCCTCTCCTCAATCTCTCTCCATGCTGAAGGCCTTGTTTGTACAGCTCTCAGCCCAAATCCATTATTACTTCCTAAACTGACAAATCATTTCAACAAATACAATCTCCCTCTCCTTGCGCCGGCTGATAAGATCAATGCTGAAGTCGAGAGAGGACTGAAACAGAGGTAGAGGTTCATATTTCAATTTGCAAAGCACCTAGCTCTGAATCTTAATTTAGAAGCAATAAGACAAACAACATAATAAAAAAAGAGAATTAAGGCCCCAGTGAGAGACAAAATTCTTATTTAAGTTCTAATGACAAAAAAGCGGGCTAATTTTCCCTCATAATATTTATTTATTTATTTATAAATAAATAAATAAATACTACTACTACTACTACTTGATCCCTTCCTCTCCTCTCCTCTCCTCTCCTCAATCTCTCTCCATGCTGAAGGCCTTGTTTGTACAGCTCTCAGCCCAAATCCATTATTACTTCCTAAACTGACAAATCATTTCAACAAATACAATCTCCCTCTCCTTGCGCCGGCTGATAAGATCAATGCTGAAGTCGAGAGAGGACTGAAACAGAGGTAGAGGTTCATATTTCAATTTGCAAAGCACCTAGCTCTGAATCTTAATTTAGAAGCAATAAGACAAACAACATAATAAAAAAAGAGAATTAAGGCCCCAGTGAGAGACAAAATTCTTATTTAAGTTCTAATGACAAAAAAGCGGGCTAATTTTCCCTCATAATATTTATTTTATTTATTTTAAATAAATAAATAAATACTACTACTACTACTACTACTAATAATAATAATAATAATAATAATAATAATAATAATAATGGCCATAACAAAAAAAGATAATAATAATAATACAGAGTCTATAGAGAGATGATTTCCAGTGCTCAGCATAGACCTCCTCTTCTGTCCTTCCCCATAAGCCTGTGTTTGTTTTAATTGTGACCAATAAAAAGGTCATAATTAATACCCCAACCGAGACACTGATAAACAATTCCAAATTGCCACCATAATCAAATGATGCAAACATCTATGAGTTACAAAAGTTCACAGCCACAACTGACAATTTCTTAATTGTATTCAGTCATTCATGGAAATTTTATTAACATGGAGCTGATGTATCCTGCCCTTCCTCTGTCACAACACCAGGGATCTAATTTCATTATTTTCCACAAGATTTGCTTGACTACTGCCATGATTTTAATGCCGGTGCAGTCCAGATGTTTATGCTATTTAAATTAGGAGGCAAGGCCTGTTGGGTAAACATAATTAAAGAAAGTTGAGTTGTTTTTCCTCTTGCCCTCTCTTTGTCTCTTCGCCTCCCCTCTCTCCGTCTTCGTAAGTTTACTTCATTAGGCAACTTTCATTTAACTCCTGACGCCACATGGCCCTCCCATAATGCACAGTCCTCTGTAGATCTGTGAATGGCTCACGGCGCCGTGAAGGAGCCTTACGCAGATCAGTGCACCCACAACGCAGGCACGACAGCAGGCTGGCGAGAGGGGTCAAGGTCTCTAGGTCCACAGAGAGAGGAATATTGGGTGCTAGTGTTTACATGTTTGCTGTTCTGCCATGAAAACAAACCATGCAAAATACTGACATAAGCTAACAGTATATCCCAACAGATATGGCTGAAAATACAGACTTTTTTTTTACAGCAAAACTAAAACTTGTATTTCAGCTAGTTGCCAAAGCAACATTTCTAATTTTCATTTAGTTTAACTTCATGTACTAAAATAAATAAAACTAAAACTGAAATAAAAGTAATAAAAACTATATAGGCATATTTAAAAAAAAAAACAATAACTAATAAAAATGAAGGAAAAACAAAATTACTAAAATTTTAAAATAAAAAATAAAAACGGAAAA
>NW_015548255.1:1069887-1074017 GCF_001515605.1 Sinocyclocheilus anshuiensis
CCAAAGGTAACTTTTTGCTGGTTTCCTGTCTGGTTCACTTTAAGTGAACTGGGTTTGGTTCCTTTAAAACGCACTATATTTTAAAACACACGAAAGCAGGGGTGGGAAAGTATGAGATTTCCAAGATGATCAAATATCTCATTTAATAAACAACTGATATTTGATCGAGAGATAAATTGAAACTAAAATATATTCACTGATGTTATGACTAATATGTTAAATAATGTATATATATATATATATATATATATAACAGCACTGGTTTGCAAAGCAAAAAATTTAAAAGAGTAAACAACTAAGCTGGAAATATATTGAAAGAAAGAAAGAAAGAAAGAAAGAAAGAAAGAAAGAAAGAAAGAAAGAAAGATCTATTGACAAGGCTGCCAAATAAAGTTTCAAAATAACACAAACCAGCATATACAGTATGTCAAAATTGTTCAAATATGATAAATATAAAAAGTAGTGTCACATAACAAAACATCATATCATATCAAACCTGTGCTGCAGCAAATCCATCAATAATGACTTAAACTTCACTCTTTTAACACATAAAACTATTGTGTCACACAACAGTTTTATTGATTGATTGATTGATTGATTGATTGAGTATGATGGCCTGTGGTGAGCATACATATTAATTCAATTAGGAAAAAAAAAAAAAGATAATTACATCATAGCAGGGCAGGTAGTAGCATATAGATATAGTATATGAATCTTGCTTTGATAATTTGTATAAAAGCGACTGCATTTCTCATCACTCATGCACACGCAAACTGTCTAAATGGTGTTGAGCATTCTGCTGCTCAAGCAGCTCCGGCATTCTAATTTCAATGACTTGTGAACCCTCACCATGCATTAGTTTAAAAGTATCATTGAGGTCTAAGCCGGTGATGAGAGCATTATTTCTCCTGTTTAGCGAATACTAATCAGCCGTCCTAGAGCGTGAGCGTATGTGTCTGTGTGTGCTTGCAAAGGAGTGAAAGAAATTATATCACTTATGTCAGAGTGCTAATAGGCCCAGCCACACTCCAAATTTAATTTCATAAACCACCGTTCTTTATCCCCCCCTCCCCACTTTCAGATTAGTAACTAACAATCTATTACAGGCAACATCACAGACAGTGTAATACAAGATTACGTAAACTCCAGATTTGCATTACCATTCCACATCCATTTACATGATGATTATTACAGCAGAAATTAGAGTGTGATTAGAGAGCCCAGTAGCCTTTGCTCTCCGCAGACACATCTGGGCACACAGCAGACTGACCATTTGTGCCAAGGATTTATAGAAGCATGTCGGCATTTGTTTTGTCAGCGTGATCACAGCAGCACCCAGGTCATAAAACCAGTCATTCTGCTCACGTTTCCCCACTACGGGCCAAACCGTTTATTTAGCATATTTGATATAAACACCTATTCTTTCCCGGAGCCACAACGAGGAGAATAAAACTCCTCCGAATAACATTCAGCCGGCGCCATACGTCCGTTTATAAGTATGCAGCGCGCGGAACGTTTGCCATACTTTAGTGCACATGAGCTGAGTAGCTGTCAAAATTACAACGGGCATCTCAAGTAATTATGCAGATTTATGCAAAACATTAACAAGAAGAATTAAAAGCACAAATGAGGTGGCTACACTTGAATTGTTAAGATTATGAATAATTACCATGAATCTTTTTTGCTCTTAATATAACTTGTTTTTGATAAACAAAGCCTTAATTATCAGAATACTTCTGAGAATATAGGTGACCTTCATTAATCTTACAAAACAAGTCTCTGGTGAACGGCAGCTGAGGAGGCCCGCTCTCACACTGAGTACACAAATAACAAGAGCGGCGTATGCTAACTAGCCACTTCAGAGAGCCAAGCGTGCGTCCAGGTATATCTCACAGCTCAGCCACAGATGCACAATCATGCCAGGCGACTCAGCCTTTCCATCTGGGACTCCCTCATTCCAGCTACTCATTAATTACAGCCACATTTCTCACCCCATCCTCCCTTCTTTTCTCAATATGAGAGATCTGTTTTCGTCCCCAAACTCTGCTGTGAGAGGAATTGTTTCGCAAGCTTCTGTTTTGGATATCGGCCGTTGACTACTGGCCGCTCACCCCCGACCCTCCCCGGATTCATCTACAGTGAAAGAGTCGATCTTCACCTCCGCCGCAATGGCGTGTCACGACGCCTTGTCAATCAATGTGTACCTGGCAGGTTTCTCGTCCACCCACTCAGTCTCTCGGAACAGACTGAAGGTCCATTCGTCCAACCCCTACCACACCACTCTTCCCTTCCACGCTCTCCAGCTCCTCCACCCCTCCATCTGTGCTTCACATACTCTCCTTGTAGCTCACAGACCATGAGGATGGGGCTCACTGGCATAGAAACCTGCTCCATAACCCTCCCGCCAAAGCCCAGTCAACAAATCTCTGACAAATAATGCATGTCTATCAAACAGCTGATTATTTATTTATTTTATTTTTATTTTTTTGCATTTGTATTTGCATTTGTCTCTTTATAAGAACATAGTGGAGGGGACTGGTCATGATTCAATTTTTAAACGATACTATAAAATAATATATGTAAATATACATAAACACTATGTATAAAATTTTTTTATATTATTATTATTATTATTCAAATCTAAATTACAATATATACACATTATACAGACATTCAAAAGTTTGGGGTCAGTAAGATTTTAAAACAAGTGAACACTTTTATTCATTAAAATTAAATGCAAATACATTAAATGGATCAAAAGTGACAGTAAAGAGAATTATAACGTTCCAGTAGATTTATTTTTCAATTAAATTCTGTTCTTATTAACTTTCTTTTCATCAAAGAATCCTGAAAATCCTTAAAATGTATCACGGTTTCCACAAAACGTTTCGACCATCAGGAAGACCTGTTGCAACGTTGCAATAAATTATTCTTATGGAGTAGTTATATCAGTGTGCGGACAATACGTTTGTATTTTTGCAAAATGTAACTTTGCCATCACAGGGATAAATTACAATTTAATGTACTAACATTTATTTAATTATTTTAACTGCATTTGTAATCAAATAAATGTAGCCTCGGTCAGAAATTAAAGACTTTTTTTTTTTTTTTTCAAAATCATTAAAATATAAAATTAATATATATACTTGTTTCTAACAATATATGCATAAGCATAGCGGCTCACAGTACCTAGAGTACAAGCACTAACCACTACACCAAATCTCAGAAGAATGATGAACATTAATATCAGTGTATATACTTTGTTAATTCCACAAAAAAGGCAGCTATGCACACTTTCTATCAAGGTTTGGGAAGTGTGTGTGATGCCAAATTCCATTCATTCTTTTTGTTATGATAACATGGCACTGCACCCAGACATGCATATTGGAGAGGAGAAAAGGAAATGAGCTATTAGCACACCGCCACAGACACTACACTCCTACATATCATGCATATGGAATACTGCTAGATTTAGGAACAGATGTCAGTCCTGTTTTAGAGCGCTACAGTTACGTTCACACCATGTTTGGTTATAAACAAGAGTGATAACTGAACTGACAACATTAAAGGGGTCACAGGATGCTACATGCACTTTTACAAGTTGTTTGAACTGAAATGTGTGTTGACAGTATGTGTACACAACCACCCTATAATGATAAAAATCCACCCAGTGTTTTATTTTAGTCTGGTTAAATGTTTTCCCCTTTCTCAAATCGAGCCGATCTCAGATGCCTGTCTGTGTGACGTCACACAGACAGGCCCCTCCCACGATAGTTTGATTGACAGTAGTGTTTCAGCACAGACTGGACTGGCGTCTTACCTTAGACCCGCCCTGAGTGAGCTGTCATCAGTCCGCCATTGTTTCACCGCCGGAGCAGATGTAGACAAGAATGACTCCTAAGTGATTGAGCTGTTCTGTTGTTGGATGTAATAATGAACATAGCAGTCGTCATTTACTCCTGACATCTGAGCCGCTGAACTCGCAGTGGATTACACTGTTTCTGAAGGGAATGCGCCCCCGATCTACATAAATGTGTCTATGTTCGCGCGAATCATTCATGATCCAGCCTCATCTACAGAAGAAGTGAGTATAATGTTTTGTAATGAATCTTTGCAAATCGCCTTTCCTA
>NW_015548255.1:1074088-1100308 GCF_001515605.1 Sinocyclocheilus anshuiensis
AATTTAGGTTAAAAAACTTTTTTTTTTTTTTTTTTGCTGTTCAAAGTGATTTTTGTGTGTTCAAGGACTCATGCTTCTTGTGTCTGAACAATGTACAAACAAATCTGAAAGAAAAAAAATATCACACGTGTTTGTGCTTTAGGAGGTTATAATATGAGGCTATAATGTTAGCTCCAAACTGCTGGATGATACAAGTTTGTTAAAATGGTAGGAGTGGGGTAATTTGAGCCAAAGGTCCTGGGGTAAGGTCACCTTCTTATGATTATAAAGTATTATTTTACTCTAATTCTACATTATATTTCATTCATTTTACACCAAACATGATTTTGAATTTGTTCTTTGTTTTGAACTTGATTTTGTTTTGTAAATTTTAAACAGGCCCTGTTTATGAAAATTGGCAGTTGCAGTCTCTTTTTTTAATTCTTCAATTTGAACTTTTTGTTCTGAAATTTTTAATTAATTAAAAAAAAAACACCTTCAGAGTTGTGAACTATATCTTTAAATAAAACTTTTAAGAAATCATCCATCTATCCAAACCTATATGTCCCTATTAGGGTCGTGGGGAGCTGTGTTGAGCCACAGGTGAGGAAACTTCCTGGATGAATGGCCAGTCCATCACAAGGCTCACACATAGATTTTAAGAAGTCATTTTTTTATTGAATGTATCTTCCTTTGATATAGCATGAGGTGAAAATGTTCAGTTTTACTTCAGCATAATCAGTGGCACAATTTAACTCCATGTGGCTCAACTTGCCCTCTCCCTAGTCTCAATTTACCCCTCACTGGGGGCAAGCCATATTTTGAAAGCAGTTTATTTTAAACCCAAAGTGATTTTCCCAAGGATGCACCACATCCTGAAATTTATGTACATATTTAAGTTGGACCCATTACTGTCATGTGCTCGCTTTAAACACAGTGTAAGTAAAAACTGGCTCAACTCACCCCACTCTCCCCTACTGTGTTTTGACATGAAGCACATTTACGATCCTGGATTATCTTTTTGGAAGTAATTAATACTTTTATTCAGCAAGGACGCATTAAAATAATCAAAAGTGTCAGTTAAGACTTCATAAAATTCTCTCAAATAAATGCTATTCTTTTGAACTTTTTACTTATCAAAGAATCCTGAAAAAAATAAAAAAAATAAAAAACAGCACAACCATTTTCATCTGTGATAAAAGTAATAAATGTTTCTTGAGCAGCAAATCAGCATATTAGAATGATTTCTGAAGGATCATGTGACAGCTTTACCACCACAGGAATAAATTACATTTTAAAATTTGTTAAAACTTGAAAATGTGTTAAAATATTTCACAACATTACAGTTTTACTATACTTTTAATCAAATAAATGCAGTCCTGGTGTGCATAAGAAACTTCTTAAAACATTTATTTAAAAAAAAAGACTTTTAAACAGTAGTGTTTATATATTTTAAATAAATAAATAACCCAAACAGCTAAATTAAGATTTAATGGAAGAGCTTGTGTCTTCATTGATTTTGTTCATTAAATAAAGTGTATTGACTTTCTGATGTTATGGAAGTTGCCGTCTTTGAAATGTACTTTGATATTCACAGCTCACATGAGAACAGAAAATTGGTTTGACTTCGATTACTTGTTAATACAAGACAGTTTTTGATCTGCTCCTGTAAGCTGTTGTATGAATGAAACAATTCAAGAGTCACACCTTTTAAATACAGTTGTCAAATGCTTCCAGTACGAATGTAACTATGATGTGTTCTGACAATCGCTTCCAATAGTATCACTCAAGTCCGTAAATTATCAATAATCAGATGTAGCAAAACCATCAAACACTTCCTCCCTGAGCACAAATACCCAGCGTGACCACAATTACCACAATGTAATAACATAGATAATTGCATTTGCGTATTGATCTATAAAAACACTATAATTCACAAAGCAGGGAAGTTGCAAGAGCTCTGGTTTACTGCTCATCTTCCAACATCAATGCAGGAATACTGAATGAGTTTAGATGAAAAGATGGTCGCTGTTAACCTGTTAGGCAGTGCCAGATTTACAGAGTCTATTTCTACATTTTCCCTTTTTAGATCGATAGGGGAGTCAGGCCTCTTCCGCAGCAAGAGCTGCTCATTTTCTCCACATCAATACAGCCCCACAGTTCACTCCGTTTCATCCCCCTCCTTAGTATTAGGGTGGTTTTAATAAGACCAGCCTTTAGTTTGGAGCTGTATTCCCATCAGGCGCAGCGCTTTAAAGTTATTTTAGACTGAAAGTTTGCAGTATGGAGGTGAGAATTGTGGGAGGGGCCGCCCCACAGACCAAAGCACCGATCGACCCGGCTCCACCGCACGCCCTCTGGGTCACACCGTAGCACTTGCACACGAAGTAAACTTGGCATCGGCTTTCTGTGTGCAATCCAAGGTGCACACAAGAAACATACCCAGGGAGAGATTCGCTTTTTGCCATTCTTTTGTTCTCGATTCACTTGAAGTCTGCATCTATCGACTTAAACGTTTTCGAAATCTTGGTGCGCTCCAGTTGCACACTGGCCTATCGCGGTTTGATGCGAATGTGTTTTTGCATGGGTAATAAAGCAGTGCTCAGGCTGAGCCCATCATTATTCTGTTAATGAAGTTGGGTTAGTTGTTTAATTTGGTGTCTGTGTGTTAGCAGGCCTGCTGTGTGTTGCTCCAGCGTGGAGTAAGGAGGAAACAAACTCCAGTGTGGCCACCATTCTGGCTCCAGCATGTCTCTACCCAGTCGCCCCTCAAACTCCCCCTTCTATCCCGAGCACCCCACCGCTTCAGTGCCTGACCCCCAGGCAAACAGATGTCCCATCAGCCCAGGCAGACAGGACTGCCTGTCCCTCCCTCACAAGGGCTCTTTAATTATTCCCCCTCTCGCACTCCTCTCTAATAAAACATTAGCTTGCTAATCGAATCTGGTGCAGCTGAATCCAGCACAGCCCACTCAACGTACATGGCCATCGTCGGAGAAAAGACACAAATAGACCTTCCTTGGTTGTCGGCACATCAATCAGCAGACAAGTTAAAGGCAAGAATCAACAAACATGTCGAATTTCAGATATGAGCGGAGATTAGCGCCTTCAGTCACTAAATATAAACCATCTGGCTTTCCTCAATGGACCTTTTAATGGGCTTTCTCGCCATCATTCACTAAACAAATGCACTCTGAATCTCAAATACACCCAGTGTTGGGAACGGTACTTTTAAAAGTAACATGTTACAATATTGTGTTTTTCATAGGGATGTAACGATTCACTCAACTCGCGATGAAATACGATACATGATACTGATTGCACGATACAATTTTCTCACAATTTTTTAACAAATGAGATTCAAGACAAGGCTTTGCCTGTGCTCTTTTCAGTCAGAGGCAACCGCTGTTTTTTAATCATGATCCAAACAAAGATGCTGCTGCATACATGCTGCATAACCAGCTTTTAATCTAAATTAGATCGTATAATTTCGAAACTTGAAGCAAAAACAGAATGGTCTGACTTCAACTTTGTGAAATTATGCTACAGAAAACATCTGAACGAGACAAAAACAGCAGACGGACTGAATGAGAACGCAACTTTACTCATTGACAGCAGGTGGCGCTTATGGAACAGCAGCAACACTGCATTTGCATTACTTGTGTTTTTTCCAACAGAGAATAAAGTAAAATGTTTACATGTATGTTTGTATAAATAAAAATGCAATAATGCACATTCTTATTAAATTTACACCATAATATTAAAAACTTTTTTTCTCTTCTATGCTACTTTACTCATTACTGGGGGGAAAAAGTGTGATAGTTGTAACGCTTTACTCCAAACACTGAATATATCAAAAGATTCTTTCATGAAAAAAGTCTCTCTCTTTGACTATTTTGAAATATTAATGTCAGTTTTAAATTTACGTACATCACTTTAATATACTGCGCTTCCCAAGTTCCCATGTTACCTGTTTTGTTACTGCTTTATCTTATGTTGGGTGCCACTGAAGCGGAGGGGAAGACAAGCAACGGAAGGCCCAGCAAACTGACCCGCTAAATGTATTCTGCTCTCAATAACTGCTCTCGGCTGAAATTCATGTAAAACGCCAGGAACTCCCAATGCTTTTAAAAGCCACATCTGATAGTAGATAATGACACAGATTTCAGGGCCATTATGGAAGGCTATCAAATATTCCATTTCTTTTTGCATTTAGATTTGTAAAATGTCCACATAGTCCACACCACATTCACTAACACAGTATCTGCCGAGTGTGGCGGACGATAAGACGGTCCACAACCAATAGAGCTTAGAGGGAAAAAAAAGATATAGGAAAATGCTTATCAAAAATTAAATGCTGGAAATGTATAACTCACCACGACAGAGATTTCTTTAATGCTTTAGAATATCAAATGATTTAAATTCAAGACGAGGTAACAAGGTAAAGGTCAGCCTGTAAAATAACCAAAAGAAGCATATGCAAGTGACACGCATTAAAGAAAATGTGTATCATTACCATGTTTACTTATTCATTTATGTATTTTGTTCCGACAGGTTGCTTCAAGATTGTATGTGTTTGCTCCTTATGTTGTGCCATGCAAACAAATGCAAGGGAAAATGACTGCACCTGAAACGTTGATAAAACCTAAAGACAGAGGTGAAAAAAAAATCCTCCGACTGAAGAACAACGACTGGAAGGGAGAGAAAGAGGAGAAAATGAGAGGTTCAACAGGCACCCATCAAAAACTTCTCGGTAATCGGCAGGCATTCACCCATTGGACCAACATCTTTCAATTTATTAGCATGACAAAGGACACAATCATTTTGGATATGCCTGAATGCAATTTTCATTAACTTTGCAATGATTTATTAACAAAAGTGTCAGGAATGTAATAAAAGCAGCAGGACCCCACAAAATGCCAAAAAAATAGAAAAAATTAAACTGAATAAAATAAATAATCTAAAATGAAGAGGAAATAAGCAAATCAGAGAGAGAGAGAGAGAGAGAGAGAAAGAGAGAGAGAGAGAAACAGTCATTACACTGAGTCAATGTTTTGGAGGCTCAAGTCAGCAAGGTCTTGTTTCCATCAGAGACATCATAGAATTTAAACTCCGCAATTAATGCACCGAGAAAAGAATATTCACATCTCATTTGCGTGGAATTACACAACAATTAGTTCCAGCTCTCTAATCTGATTGGAAAATGCAGCATTCCAAGTGTGCTGATATTTAGTATAACCACACTTACCTTTTTAACGATTTGTTATGGCTGATTATAATTCAACTATTTTCTCTAAATAAATTAAAATATAAAACACTAAAAACTAAAATCAATCATTTTGAATGCTATACGTGAATTCAGACATCATAACATTATAATATGCAGTAAATGAAAATGCATATTCATTGTAAGATTTCCTAAAATAAATAAATAAATAAATAAAATAAAACTTTAAATATTAGAAGATGGCAAGTGTTATCTAAATGTAAAAACAGGGGAAATGATCATGTACAATTAAATACTGTATAAAAAATTGAATATTATTATTATTGATATTATTAATAATAATCGTTTTTATTATTAATAATTATATATACTATGTACACACACACACACACACACACACACACATATATATATATATATATATATATATATATACACACACACGTACAATTATTAATAATTAAAAACAAAACCTATCAGAGAGATGCACAGGGAAAGACAAAGCACTAAACATCCTGATCTGCAATGGTTTTCATTCTCACTCACAGTGTCACACACATGCAAACAAACATGTGCAAAAAAAAACAAAAAAACACGAAATCACATGCACACATATGCTCTATGAGAAGAAACAGGACACCATATTGTTGGTGGTGACAGTTACTTGCACATGTGAGATGGTTTGTCTCTTGGTGGGAGCTCGTGGCAGTTGAGATATTATCATTTTTTTCTTATTTTGCTTTGTATTTCTTTTTTCTTTATACCATCACTCCCTCGCAGTAGCATTGGCACCATAATAACTCTAAAAATATGCAGAGACAAAATAGAAAAATCATCATCTCTGCATTACCTCCCCCTTCAGTTACTGGAGATTACCATCTCTAAATGTGATTTTCATCATTTACTACTTATTAAACCTCAAGAACCAAATATTTACAAAACCGCAGAAGCTAAAATTGCTGGAAGAACTCAGAATAAAGCATTAATTTCACAAAGGAACAAGAAAAAAAAATGAAAAGAAGACTAAACATGAAGGTAGTTATTGAGAGACTGCAGCGACGAGGGAAACGTCAGATGATCGGAAAATATGTTACAACAAAGAGAGTGTTTGGTGCTGCTTATCAGAAATGCTATGTGGACTACAGGGGCTGACACACATATTAACGCAACTGTGAGTTAAGGTCCCTTAGTAGTACACTCTCCACACCCCAGAGCATCCCCATATCATTAAGATTTTATCAATTTATAATCCGCCTGAAATAATAAATAATAAACTGTAGAGTAAGCAATCTTTAAAAGCCACACAGTCTCTCCCAGGTGAACAGCCGCAAAGACACACAAGTCACTGCTAAAAGTCTGAACTGACAAAAAAAAAATAAAAATAAAACACCCAAAAGTGATCAGGACATGGAAACGGTTGCATCTTCCATGCTCTCTTTTCTAAGCAGGATATTGCATGGCCAACTTTCTGTGTCTGACATCTTTGCTTTTCAAAACTATCAAATATATCAAAACTATATATATATGCATATATTCGTCCCTTAGAACGATAGTCATCAACACAAACATATGGCCTCCAAAGTTATGCAAATAATCAGTGCAAAAATGATAGCGCCATCAATCCGATTATCCGAACATAAAACTAATTTGTGCTCCAGAAATACATATTTACCTGTGTTCCCCAAAGGAAAAATGCCTGGTAGATTGAACATAGCTTGGAGTAGGGCAAGAACAAAATACCATGTATTTCTTATATATAGTCAACTTTTAGCAAAGCTTATTCTGGCAAAGGTGGCTGATGGATGGGGTTCCTTTTTTAAGCCCTTTCAGGGAAAGAAAATAAGCTCAACGTTGCAATTTACCGAGCCATATAAATCAGCCAGTGACCACAAATAATTCTGCTAGGGGAGAATTTATATGTTTAATTACGCAGTGCAGGTGCCAGGCTTGTCTTCCTCATTACTCTAAGATACATAAAACACTCAATAACACGTATAGCAGCAGGACAATGGGAAGACAAAGTAATTAGCTGGCTGTTATTTAATAAGTTACTCCTATGAGCTGCTTCATCTTGCTCGAGTTTAGCATACTGTATTTCGTTTGCAAAGTGCTCCGGATCGCCTTACATAGCCGAGATGTTCTTTCATTCTGTTGGCAGTTATTACCTCTTGTTGTTTGGGCTATGTATGTACTGAAAACTGTAGCCCAATAGGGGAAGCCCACGGAGAGCAGGATGAATCTGCTTTCCGAGATATGTTCCGCACACCTGAGCGACGTACATGGGCACCGGCGAGCAATGGGCAGCGGTGAGCCAGTTCCAGCTGTTCTGTTCTACCGCTGGGCCTGGAATCATATCAAAGTCAAGCAGCATGCCAGTGTGGGTGGCATGGGATTCAAACCACAAGGTCAGGGGAGTTCAGAAGAACAGAAAAGGGCCTCTCAGGAGAGATAGGGCAAGAGAGGAGAAGTTGAAGAGAGACTGATGTAAAAGCCACATGTGCACAGGGCCTCCTCTCTCTTCTTCTTCAGCTTGCCGCAGTCCAGCTGCCCTCACCACAGTCCCAGCCTGGGGATGTTTAACTACCCATTGCAATCAGGGGCTAAGTCGCTCTCTTTTTTTTCGCCGTATCTCTCTTTCTCCATTCCAGAACCCACAAAGTCCTGAGCAGTGTTGGGGAGTAACTAGTTACATGTAACGGCGTTACGTAATTTAATTACAAAATAAATGTAACTGTAATCAGTTACAGTTACTAAGAAAAAATGTGTAATTAAATTACAGTTACTTATGAAAATGTTAACGATTACAAAGGGGATTACATTTGAATATTTACACACATCCACATACAGATTTAATTGATTTCTTTCCCAAATTGCACTGATTACTCTGAGACATAATTTCCGCGATGTGGAAAGCACAGACTGGTTTGTAGAATCCAGTCATAAAAACGGAAGTCCTATAGCCTAACGCCGACGGAATATGCCACATTTTGGACGAATAAATCAAAAGTAGGTCAGTACACTTGAATCAAAACGCGATATGGACTAGTGTCTGTGAATATTAAGCCGCAAAAAGACAATATATGAATCCTGCACGTTCTGCGTGTCTGTGGAAATACCTATTACATTTCCAAAGTAACCTTCCCAACACTGGTCCTGAGTAAACATAGTCCAGCCTACCTCACTGGCCATTTTCTTCTCATTGGGCCTGGGGCTGTTTAGAGACAAGCCAAACCAGGTCCAGTTCCCCCTCCCTGCAGGCCTGACCTCACCCACTCGCGGCTCCCACACAACGGGCTGTGGGTAAGCTAATATAGGCCTCTCTCACTCACACTCACCCACATGGCCGTATTGGACTTGGCCGGCGCTGGTCTGGCATGAGTTGACAGGCGGGCAGCAGAGGGCCGTGGGAACAGCTTGGCGAGGTTTGATGTCCGCGGGGCCGTTTGGATATGCTGAGAGTTTTTAACAGGATGTCATGGACTACCTGGCCCGCTCAATCTGTTTCAGCACGTCTCAGCAGACTCAGACTGGGCACCGGGCCGGACACAAACCATTTACTAAAATGCCACATTTACTCTAACCGCAGTAATTACTTGACAGCAACAACACGGGTGACCATATTTGACAGACACACTCAAAGGGGCATTACAAAAACAGATTCTGGTGTGGTTAAAACACAAAATTGCACTTGTTTAAACTAGTTTATCCAGGTGCTGCTGCCGTTGCTGCTTTTCTTGTACAGTATGAGATTCTTTGGATTTTGAGATCGGAAACATACCCTAAATCAATACCTTTCCCCTTATGCACATTAGCTGTGTAATAAATAAAATGGAAAGCACAATCATTATTGTCTGCTTATACTGTTTAAGTGGGTATGCATGATTAATATCAGCTATAGACTTTCAGATAGCAGATATAGAGGCCGTAAGGAAGACACAAGCTCATTGATTACATTGTTGGCTTCTCATGTAAATGCAATTCTGTAATCGAATGCACATAAGAAAACTACCAGAGTGTGGTGAAAAATACTAAATCATAGAATTGTCACAGCCATGGCTTAGCAGTTAATGTATCATTCCTTGTTCTTGCTACAATATCTATGAATAAAAGTGGCAAAAAGGGGGAAAAGTCATTATTTTTGCTCCTATGAACAAGATAAAATGATAAAAGAAACAAGATAAGATAAAAAGATGACCAGTACGAGTGCACCTGTAAAATCATTGGATGGCGTGACATCACTCCTCAACACCCAGCCAAGTACTTTAAAGCATCTTTTAACTGTGCTTTTTCATCTAAGTAATTAGTTTAAATGTGGCAAAGCAAGTCCATTTGGAATAAGAAGAGAGAGGATGTCTAGTAAAGGTTAACAGATAGGCAGGCATGATAGAATGGGACAAGATGGATTGGCACAGTTTCTACCTGAATTAGCTTACCACAGTCTCTTTCAATAAACACGAGTACGTAAACACATGAGAAAGAGAGAAATTCTATTACAGCAGTTTAAAATCAAGTAATTTTAATTTCTTAATTTTTGTTTATTTCTCAAAGGGATATTTTGCCCAAAATGTAATTCCGTAAAAAAAAAACTACTAAAAACTGTATTACTAAAAGTTAAATGCGCTTAATTTCCAAGTTTTCTGAAGCCATACATGAGCTTTTTGAGAACCAGTGGCATCATCAATGTCAAACCTGGCATGATGAACCCTCGCTCACCATATTAAAGTGAAAGTGAAAGTGAGGTGTAGCCAAGTATGGTGTCCTATACTCAGAATTTGTGCTCTGTATTTAACCCATTCAAGTGCACACACACAGCAGTGAGTAGTGAACACACACACACACACACACACACACACCGCGTGGACACACACCCGGAGCAGTAGGCAGCCATTTTTGCTGCGGAGCCCAGGGAGCAGTTGGGGGTTCAGTACCTTGCTCAAGGGTCTCACATCAGTCATGGTATTGAAGGTGGAAGAGAACACTTTACATTCACTCCCCCCACCTACAATCCCTACCGGTGCTGAGACTTGAACCCGTGACCTTTGGGTTACAAGTCTGACTCTCTTAACCATTAGACCTATCTGAATATAAATGAACGTAGATGACTTCTGAAAGGTTGAAAGCCAGATTCTTTACTATTGCTATTTGCTATATACAAAGCTACTGAATGGCTTAAAAATATGCAGCATGATTCTATCTATATGAACTATTTTTATGATACTTTATGGCACTTTGTATCATTTTTGCATCTGAAAGGGATTGATCACTCAAAAAATTATATGATGATTTATTCACCCTCATTTTATTTCAAACCTGTATGAATTTCTTCCTGCGGAATATAAAGAAAATATTTTTTAAAAAAATAAAAAAATGTTTGGAACTAAACAACATTGGTAAAAGCCTCAAAAAAGCAGCATTAACATTCAGCCTAAAATCTTACTATGTGGCCCATGCAAGGAAAAAAGTCACATGGGTTTGGAAAGACAGGAGGGCGAATAAATGACAATTTGTAAATTTTTTTTGCATGAATTTTTCCCTTCAAGATTCAAGTGAGGCATTTGAGACATGTAGAACTCAAAATCACCCAGAGGAAACGCAAATAAAAAGTACATGACAATTTAAAGCATGCCTTGGTTTGTAGCATTATGAGATGCCTTCCTCCCAACTGAGGCACCTATGCCACTGGTTTCCTGGCAGGAAGAGGACTATGGCAGGACTGAGCTGGACGAGGGTTACTTTATAATGAGAGGAGGCAACACTCACAGAAGACTGTCAGATAAACTAAATCCCACCAGTGAGATCGGCCCTGAGAGTGGGAGGAAATGGAAGCAAGGATGAGTGTGTTGATAGAGGGGGAAGAAAGGAAAGCAGAGAATGAGGAAAGACAGGAGAGACAGATGACAGCATCAAGAGCCGCTTGCCCATAGCACTCGCTATCTGAGATGTTGCATGATGGGCGATGGTCTGACAAGGGGTGTGAGGTTACTGGGAGATGGCAGAGTAAATGTGTGGTTTCTCACTGGACAGCCAATAACATGAGTCATTTTAAACAGGTAACTAATGAACTGACAACATGCACAAAAGAAATATAAATAGCATAATAAAGAAGCTCACTCTGCCTCTAATTATTATTTAATGTCTACATATTTTTAAAGGCAAAAAAATCCCAAAAATATAGCATACAAAAAAGCAGTTATTGCTAAAAATGCAGGAAAAACATATAGAGAGAGGAAAAATCACACACACACACACACACACACACCGTGGACACACACCCGGAGCAGTAGGCAGCCATTTTTGCTGCGGAGCCCAGGGAGCAGTTGGGGGTTCAGTACCTTGCTCAAGGGTCTCACATCAGTCATGGTATTGAAGGTGGAAGAGAACACTTTACATTCACTCCCCCCACCTACAATCCCTACCGGTGCTGAGACTTGAACCCGTGACCTTTGGGTTACAAGTCTGACTCTCTTAACCATTAGACCTATCTGAATATAAATGAACGTAGATGACTTCTGAAAGGTTGAAAGCCAGATTCTTTACTATTGCTATTTGCTATATACAAAGCTACTGAATGGCTTAAAAATATGCAGCATGATTCTATCTATATGAACTATTTTTATGATACTTTATGGCACTTTGTATCATTTTTGCATCTGAAAGGGATTGATCACTCAAAAAATTATATGATGATTTATTCACCCTCATTTTATTTCAAACCTGTATGAATTTCTTCCTGCGGAATATAAAGAAAATATTTTTTAAAAAAATAAAAAAATGTTTGGAACTAAACAACATTGGTAAAAGCCTCAAAAAAGCAGCATTAACATTCAGCCTAAAATCTTACTATGTGGCCCATGCAAGGAAAAAAGTCACATGGGTTTGGAAAGACAGGAGGGCGAATAAATGACAATTTGTAAATTTTTTTTGCATGAATTTTTCCCTTCAAGATTCAAGTGAGGCATTTGAGACATGTAGAACTCAAAATCACCCAGAGGAAACGCAAATAAAAAGTACATGACAATTTAAAGCATGCCTTGGTTTGTAGCATTATGAGATGCCTTCCTCCCAACTGAGGCACCTATGCCACTGGTTTCCTGGCAGGAAGAGGACTATGGCAGGACTGAGCTGGACGAGGGTTACTTTATAATGAGAGGAGGCAACACTCACAGAAGACTGTCAGATAAACTAAATCCCACCAGTGAGATCGGCCCTGAGAGTGGGAGGAAATGGAAGCAAGGATGAGTGTGTTGATAGAGGGGGAAGAAAGGAAAGCAGAGAATGAGGAAAGACAGGAGAGACAGATGACAGCATCAAGAGCCGCTTGCCCATAGCACTCGCTATCTGAGATGTTGCATGATGGGCGATGGTCTGACAAGGGGTGTGAGGTTACTGGGAGATGGCAGAGTAAATGCTTGGTCTCTCACTGGACAGCCAATAACATGAGTCATTTTAAACAGGTAACTAATGAACTGACAACATGCACAAAAGAAATATAAATAGCATAATAAAGAAGCTCACTCTGCCTCTAATTATTATTTAATGTCTACATATTTTTAAAGGCAAAAAAATCCCAAAAATATAGCATACAAAAAAGCAGTTATTGCTAAAAATGCAGGAAAAACATATAGAGAGAGGAAAAATAAAGCCATTCATGGGTTGATTTCCTTAAAAGTTTAAAAACGCAATGGGTTTTTCACGCAAATTCACCAAGTTGACCAACAAAATGCTGCTTGGTTTGAAAGTGACCTCTGTGTGAGAGCTGCTGCGGGACAGTGGACCTTTTTTGTCAGCAAAATTTCACTAATGTGACTGTGCCGCATCTGCTTGTCTGATAAGTGGTGGGATAACCTGTCTGAAACAAGCCATTACTTGCACAATTCTATTTGGTAATGCTAGCGGCACAGAAATTGCACATTTCACCTTTAGAGGTCGTGTGATGGAGAGACCCTGATTAGGATGGATGCATATAGTATGTCAGATGCTGGGAGAGGCAGCAGAACCAAAGCACAAGGGATGTCCCACAGTTCCCAATCCAAATTTGCTTTAATCAGGGCAAAGAACCCCAAACCCCTCTCACTATCCCACACACCTCACTATCCATCTCCTGCACAAGGCCCAGACACTCCCCTGACCCACTTTAACACATCTGGGTCAGCCTCTGAACTCCGAAGCACACTTTAACTACTGTATGTGTCATTTCAACATGTGAGCAGGGGAAGCTATTTTGAAAGCATAACATGCTGAGCAACAGGCTATACCTAAAGAAGCTAATGAGTGTTTTAATGCTGATATCGTCACATATTTACAATTTCAGTACCGATATCGGTACTTTTGACAACACTAAAGCTAACTACACTGAAGTTATCACAAGATGTATTTTTATGATACTAAAACAATCTTAATTAGTTATTCAGTGATAGCATAAAAACATACAAGTAACTTTACACTAAATAAGCTAAATTAAAAGTAGCAAACATTCAAATTTAATATAGAGTAAGAGGCAAAAAGCAAGATTTAAAATGCTGAGCAAATTGACATTGACAATTGACATTCTAAAACCCAGAAAAGTATTAGCCATTTTGATAATTAGCATTTCATGCATTTTTGAGAAATAGCATTCGCAGGTTCCCTCAAAAAAAGTTATGTGTTTTTAGAATGGTGCTGAATTACACAGTCATTCCTTAAACGTAAAAACCGTAGTGTGCTTTAAAAGATTTCTACATTTACTAACAAGTTATATATATAAAGAATCTACCTCTACAAGGATGCAAGTTTATACACTTCACGAATCAGACTACTGTATTAGCTCTAACATATTAGCAACTACTGCATTTGCTTTCCAAGCTGGCCTACAAATTATGACTGAACAGCTCAATAGAAGGCAAAAAAAATATATATATAATAATAATAATAATAATAATTATTATTATTATTATTATTATTATTATTATATATATATATATATATATATATATATACATACTCCCGCTTAGCCCAGAGGGGCTCATATAAAACAGAAATGTAGTATTTTGACTATGATACTGGAAAAACTATACCACTATAAAAACAGCAGAGCTACTGAAAAATGTAGTCAGGTTAGTAGCATTACTAGTTTAGTTAGTTACACCTTAAATTACTTGTTTACAAAGAACACATTTTTGCATTCCACTGTTCTACTTTTCCAATTTTTTTTCTATGTAAACAAACAAGGCTGAACAGACATACGTATTAAACAAGCGTCTCTAGACCTTGCGATTTCTTTTATTCCACTGTTCCATGTCTTGTGTTTTTGCAATCCACTATGCATTGATTTTCTTTGTAAACACTCATCAAACCGTTTGACCATTATCCTTGCTTCTTGTGTCTTTTGCAGCTTTTTGTGCATGACGCACTGTTCAAAAAAATGTGCTGCTCAAGATAAAAGTTTTTTTTTCCTAACACACCCTTAAGCCTTGTTTTTTTTTTTTTTTTTCACTCCCCCTAACACTGTGAAGTACAAAATCCTAGTAGTTTTGATTGCTTTTCGCCAGGTAAGCTGCTCCACCTGTGTGTACTCCCATAGACACAAAGAGATTCATTTGTCCAAAGGATTTTAAATGCAGTAAAGATCAGAGATGGATTTTAAAAACAAAAAGACCCAAAATGAGCAAGTGATAGATCCAGCAAATAAAAACAAACGACTCCCACTCAGCCCAGAAGGGCTCATGAAGTCTTGTGAGGGCACAGGGGAAGTGATTAAATACCTTCCTCTTTCTTTCTTGCACTTCCAAATATAATTTACTTTTGATGTCTGTGTGAGGGCGTTTGTAGCAAATACAAAAAAGCAGCTTTTCTTTTTTTCTTCCTCTCACTTTGGATGGGAAAGGAGAATGCAGGTAAATGACACAGCTGTCCTTTGCCCATGGCCTCTAGCGATCTATCCTCTACAAAACTACCCATAAAGAGCAAGGGAAGTGAAGAGAGAGAGGGAGAGAGAGAATGAGCCCATTTTAGCTAGGGCTTCTGGCTACAGTGTTCAAAGAGCCGTGATATTGAAATAAAGAGCGTGCGGGAGCGGCGGGGTTTGGAGCAATCCATAGTGGTGTATTGATCAAGGTTAGCACTCTGTGAGAGAGTGCATCAACCCTACCGCGCCGCTGGCTGGAGGGCATCGCACACACACACACACACACACACACACAGTCTTGACTAGGTGTCTACTCTATGTACAGTTCTCCACGTCTAAGCTAACAAGGAAATCTCACGGGCCGGTCTGGGCTCCGGGGAAGACTGGGAGAAAGGGAAAGAAAAAAAATAGTTTACAAATAACTTCTGAAAAAGGAAAACAATAACTGTGGATACTGAGAGCTTGAGCAAAACAGCCGCCATACTAGCACCTGCTCACCTCACAGTGCAAACAAATAGCCACATGGCCAGAGACAAATTACAAAAAGAGAAAAAAAGAGAACTCTTTTAAAAACTGATTTAAAAATGATGTGATCAATTGATCAGTAAATCAATAAAATTAAACAAAAGTGTATAAATGTGTCAGGGCTCTATAGGCTTACATTTGTTTTTTGTTTTTAGGAGCATTTTTTTTTTTTTTTTTTTAGGGAAAAATAATTTTTTGTCTTTGTGGGAGAACTAGTGCTCCTACTTAAAAAAAAAATAAAAATAAAAAATTAGGAACACAGTCAATTTAGGATGACCTTCTGATCAATGACAGAAATTAACCTTCCCATTACAAGGTGATATCTGACTCTTAAAGTGATTTGTAGGGGCATTTTTTACCTTTGTAAGGGTATTTTTGGAAGCTATATTTAATTTAATTAGAAAAATATAAAATAAATAAACCTAAAATGTATAAAATATACATAAAATGTGTATGAATAAAAACATAAAACATTATAAAGTATAATATGAAATATTAAAATGATATTACATTATAAATTATGACAATATAAATACAATTGTTGTTGTTGTTGTTGTTGTTATTATTATTATTATACCAAAACTATGGAATAACACAAATGGAAGTATAGGTATATCGTATATAACTATAGTATAGTATAGTACCTATATACCTATATTATAGTATAGTATATTTTCTTTTTGTTTTTAAGGAATGTTTGGGCCTATTTTTAACTATTTTCCATATTTTGGACTAATAGCAAGGTCACCAAAACTATGGAAAGACACAAATGGAAGTCAATTTTGTATTAATTAACAAACTAACTAAATATTAACTAACAGTAAATAAATGTGTCTGTGTATTTATACTACAGTGGGTACGGAAAGTATTCAGACCCCCTTCAATTTTTCACTCTTTGTTATATTGCAGCCATTTGCTAAAATCATTTAAGTTAATTTTTTT
Source organism: Sinocyclocheilus anshuiensis (assembly GCF_001515605.1). Classification (NCBI taxonomy): domain Eukaryota; kingdom Metazoa; phylum Chordata; class Actinopteri; order Cypriniformes; family Cyprinidae; genus Sinocyclocheilus; species Sinocyclocheilus anshuiensis. The sequence goes on from NW_015548255.1 coordinate 1,090,645, forward strand.
TCCTCATTAATGTAAAATTTAAGGGGGTCTGAATACTTTCCGTACCCACTGTATGTTTAGGTACCCACTCTTCACTCTGGACATTTCTCCATCGACTTCACAAAATATCCGCCAGGGAAGCTTTTTAAACAAATTAAAATCTATTACGTGGAACTCTAAAATGCCCATTTTGTCCTAATGTCCATGCTAATCCTCATAGCTCAACAGACAGATGGGCTTTGCTCTTCAGCAAGTGGTTCAACAATTACAAACGTTTTCCAGTTTAAATTCTGCAGCTGTCTTGACAGCCACATTCAGCTGAACATTCCCAGCATGGAACATTCCAACAGAGAAAGTGCATGTGGTTTTGAGGGATTATGGACCAAACCACAAGCACATGTAAAAATCCCTGCAGAATAGGGTATTTTCAAGCTTGGCATGTGTGGTTCATCACAATTTGGATCAATTTTAACGGAGGGATTAAGATCTTTCAGAGTTAACAATATTGAATATGACACTTATTTCGTCAGTACTATAACATTTTTTGCGTTATAAAAAGACAATTCTTAAACCCATGAAAATTGGAAAACCTGAAAAAGCCTGAAACTGGTCGTTCTAGGAGAAATTTTTTTTTGTTTTACCTATGTCACAAAAAGAGGTAAATCCGACCCTGCATATGACTAGTTAAAAAAAAAATCATATTAGTTTTGTAAAGTAATTCATATGCCAGGTTAGATTTAGGAAATGTTTTATCTGACTAATTTCAAAAATTATATACTTTTTCACATTTTAGCTTATTCAAAAATAGCCACACTTTGCCTAGATTACAGCTCTGCTCTACATGTATTAGACATGTATTACACTATTGAGTTTTGTAGACAGATTATTTTATGGTGGCACAATTTACACTACTGTTCAAAAATTTGGGCTCAGTAAAAGGTTTAAATGTTTTTGAAATAAGCCTTCAATGCTAACTAGGACTGCATTTATTTGATTAGATGTACAGTTACAACATTAATATTGTGAAATAGTATTACAATTTAAAATAAATGCTTTCTATTTTAATATATTTGAAAATGTAATTTATTCCTGTGATAACAAATCCACATTTTTAGCAGCCATTACATATCATATGCTGATTTGGTGCTCAAGACATAACTCTTCTTCTTCTTATTATTATTATTATTATTATTATTATTACCAATGTTGATAACAGTTGTGCATCTGTATGTGTTCTCGTTTGTTGTGACATTGAGTAAGGTGCCAATTAAAATCAACTTTTTTTTTCAGGATTCTTTGATGAATAAAAAGTTCAAAAGAACAGCATTTATTTAAAACATAATTTGTTTGTAACAATGTAAAAGTCTTTACAGAGAAGAAAAAAAATCCTACTGACCCCAAATATTTGAATGGTAATCCATATTATAAATTATGTCAACAAAATTTAGCACTTATAATTAGGATATCTGCAATATATGCCTAGTTTACTATTACTGCTCTCAAATCTCTCCAAACACATTCCATCAACACGAAAATGTACACATAATTATTCCAGATACTACCATAAAATGTGAGGTATGACTATATATTATTTTGAACATACATTTTGAATGATCTGTACATGTGACCAAAACATTTTAATGGGCTCCCTACTCATCCTGAGTAGTCACAAAGCACCAGTAGAGATAATGGAAAACCAGATTTGGCCAGAGAGAAAGATCAGACATGGCAAAAGCCATCTGAAGGCAGTTCCCTCACAGGACCGTGTTAGGGAGCAGAAGTGATTCTACATTCTCTCTCTTTCTCTCTCTCTCATCTACTTGTCAGAGAGCAGTCTGGTCACTGTAAATGGATGGAGAAATCCCCTGCTTACTCATGCATACCGCTGGCAAATTGTCCCTCTCAGATCCCGGCCCTGCCATGTGATTTGCGCAAGACGCTGCTATGTAGAGTCTCTGCCTCATATCGGAAAAGGGCACCGCGGAAATAGACAAACTAGTCCGAGAGGTGCATTTGAAGAAAATTATATCTTTCAGGGCTAGCCGACGAGTCACTAGGAGAAGAGTGAGATGCCTTTTAGTGGCGACCTTGGCAGGGGAGTGGGCGGGTGGCAGCATTTTGAAAGGTCGTGCATGTTATTGTCATCATACTGCGAATTAGGAGGTAAAGGAGAGAGAGAAGAAGAAGAAAGTCGAGAGCGGCTAGGAAATATCAAACAACCTTCACCAAGCTAGCAAACAATTCTCATGAGAGATTTGAGAAGAGATCCTGGTTTCATGGCGCAGCCGAGTCCCACACTATCATCATGATGTAGAACACTGGCTCTTTTGAGGGGAGTGTGGGTTTGCGGTAGGATGTCAGGTACAAAACATGAAGGAAGGGGATGTTGAGCACACCAGTGTGAACTTGTGGGTTGCTATATCTGGTGCTGCCGTTACAGCATTGAATCCCACCTACAGCCTTCCATTTAGACTAGGTGAGTGACTGTGGGCCGAACAATCTTCCTTAATATTAATAATGGCTTCATGCGCCCCCTATGGACTGTGTGATTACCCCCCGGCATGTTCAGGCGTGCCACGGCACTGCACAACGAGTGCAGATTATTAATGCTTTTACCAACTTTTCCTCCAAGATCATCTGTAATAACAGAGAACATCCGTTAGCGCTGAATTAGATCAATTAGACAGCACTCTTAAAAGAGGTTACAGAGCAATTCATAAATGGAGCTGTGAGGGAAGGCAAGAGTGGAGGGGGAAAAAAAACCAAGCCATGTAATAGTCCATGAATAACAATGAGAAGGTATTAGACAGCCTAATAGCACCGAATCATGCACAGACCTGTTGAGAGCTTCAGTCGCACTACAGGAGAGATAAACTTGGTCTTGTTACCAATGTGATTTATGCCAAAGACAGACAAGCCTCAGGTACTCGCAATTGTGGACTCTCACACACACTGATACACTACTATGAGCTTTAATTAACAGACACTGTATATCAGGGATACGCATGCTGCAAGAGGGCTGGTTTCTAAATTTTATTCCCAGATCTGAGTAATCGTATATTATTTAGCTTGTTTCAGGAGCTACTATGTTGTATGGCTAAGAAATTAATAAACAATGTGCATTTCAGCAATATTAGGAGTAATTGAGAATTTGTTGAATAAATATTTAATTTACTTGAGATTCAAACTTTTTCTTTTTCCCTCTATGATTGCTGTATATACAGTATATGAATATAATTTTCAGTTTGTCAGCTTTGTAAAAGTGACAAATAATAAATAAATACACATATGTATGTACTGTATGTATATAAATGTACAGTATATGTTCATGTACTACCATTACACTATTAACAGAAAAGACATTTATAATGCTACAAAACAATTATTTTTCAAAATAAATGCTGGGAAAATAAATAAATAAATAATTTTCTGTAAAATTTATTAGAATGACAGAATATTTTTTATTTTCTGGAGGATCATACAATGCTGAAGACTGGAATTATGGCTGCTGAAAATTCAGGATACAGAAATACATAACATTTGAAAATATATTAAAATAGAACACAGTTATTTTAAATTGTAGCCTAATAATATTCCGTTCCTCGAAAACATTGAAAAATTGCTATGTCATGTTGCTTTTCCAGTGTTAAGACTGCTTAATTGGAGGGAAAACAGTAGAAGTAACAACAAGAACAACAACATATATTTATAATTGATTCATAATTCATAAATCACACTGTAGAGCCCTTACAGTGTAAGTCAGTCTGCTTTAAGGTGAATAATAAAAAAAGAGGAGAAGAAAAAAAGTAAAACACCAATACAAAACAGGTACTAAGTAGAGAATATGCCAAGTTTGCCTTCTCTTTTCAAATGGGACACTACAATTTTCCAGCCATAAACATCATGCATAGAGCTCTTTTAAAAGCAACCCGCATTTAAAGTGTATTTGCAGAGGAATTCTGCCACATAATGTCCAAACTCTCATTTTTCTGATTTCTTACTTCTCTCAGTTTCCTAAAATCTCCTGATATTTATTCTCTGTGCCAGTGCCTGTAATACAGATTATGGCAGCTTGCTACTGACAAATCAGTTAAATCTTAGCTGGCTGACAACTCTGGCAACAAAATTATTTGAATATAATTCTTAAAAGGGAAAATGTTTTAATAACAGGCAGCCAGCGAGAACACAACCGCATTGGAGGGTCATATTTGGCGGCCACTGACTCGCATTAAAATGAGCAAACAAAGCCCAGAGTGTACAGAAATCCTTGTCCAAGTTGTGTGCAATTGATGGGTGTATATCAACCGTCTGCGGTGATAGTGCTGGTAGGGATTGTGGATGTTAAATGACACATGATCTGTTGTTCAAAGCCACATGAAAGGCCCACAGAGGCACTGATTTTACATTACTGCACTTAAGTCTTCAAGTAATCTGCATACGCTCAAATCAAATTGGCTGCAAAAAGAGCACATGTTGTCTGCTAAGTCACCAGTTACCTGCTATACCTGTCTTAAACGCCCTAATAGTGCACAAGTACCACTCCCAGCAGTCTCACTTGACTGGGCTGAGTTGAAGTCAAAGGAAGGGAGAACAGATACACAAAGAGTGAACGCACTGCCCTCTCTACTGCTCTACTGGCTGTTCAGACTGCTTTATGCACACTGCAGGCTGGCTAATTATCATGGGGTTCTATGCTGTCCCCCCTTGCTCCCCTCCAATTGAGCTCAGCACACCCCCACATCCCCTGCGGGCACGAGACGCACTGACAGTATTCTCCCTGTGACAGCACTTGGACGTGCCGTCATTAAGCCGTCCGTGTTATTGAGATGATAGCCCTGAGAATGTGGCCATCGTACCAAAGAGAGCGAGCGATGAGCAGCTCTTCCTCTTCGGCTGAAAGACAATGAAAAAGAAAGAAAGGGAGGACAGACAGTTTTCCTCTTTCCCAAAAGCCACACCAGTTTAATCCATGCTTTTAACATGCTCTTGCCAAGGAATATTTTACAAGTCTGCATGTTGACTTAATTAAACAGAAAATCGACTTAAAAATATCTCCTCCACAAGAAAAACCCAAAACAAAACTGATTTAAGAGTACGCAGAAAGGGCGCTAACAACATGCCATATTTAAAGGAATAGTTTACACATTATTTACTCATCGTCATGTTGTTCCAAACTATCACAGTCTCTTTCTCACATTTCTCTCTCGTGGTAAATACAAAATTATATATGTTGTAGATTATTGGCAGCTCTTTTATATATAAAGGAAGTGAAATTGAAACTGAAATTACAGCAATGAAATTATTAGGGTGAAACAGCCCCAAACATTTGGAAGGCCGAAATCATTGACCAAAACAATGAGGTTTAATTACAGCTTCTCTGATGACGCATATTAACTGTGAATAAGCTACAACAGGTAAACATATCAGTACTGTGAACCAAAACTGATGTTAGAGTAGCAATATGTAAAATTTGTCTAAAATATCAAGAGGCGGCTTGTTGCCAAAGAACTTCACTTCGACTGGCTTATCACCTGAGAGCATGACACCCTGAACAGCATACCATTACTAAGTATTGAAACATTTGTTGTTGCCGTTTAGGTTTTCTGCAAAGTTTCGGTCCCTTTGTGTGTGAGATAGAATGAATTTCAAGTTGTTATTTATTTACTATAATCTTCCTCTCTGCTGCAGCGCACAAATCTCATTTGTGTGATTTAAATATGCACAGTTTAACATTTGAAACATCACAGTCAGTTGCGAGACACTTGCGAGAAGCAATTATGTTTTGCATCTTGATGTCATCTTGACACATCTTTATGTGCCCAATTTAAATATACAGTATGTGAATGAGATTTGAGAACTGTTGCGAATGGAAAGACAAAGGTGTCAAATGGCTTAAAAAAAATCTTAATATAGTGCATGCTAGTGTTGCAGTACTTGAGACCGGTCTTGAGACCATTTTTTGACCAGTCAAGACCACAACTGCAGGGATATCACTAAATTGCCGGTGCATTGTCTGATTTATGTTAACATCATTACTGTGATTGGATGTGAAACTTCCTGCTTCAAATGCAATCAATAACTTACTTTAATTTGATTATTTTGATACTTTTATGCCAGGTCAGATTTTAATGGGGAATTGTGTCAAGAATTTCACCAACATTAATACAATTACCCAAAAATTTCAAGATATGATTGCAAAAAAGTACCTGTATGAGATCTTGTTTTTATATTATATAATATGATTAACATATAATTAAGCAATATCAAAAGAGCAAGAGAGCTGTTTTCACGAATGAATCAGCTGCTTTGAAAGAATCATTTGAATAAATGATTCAGTGACTCACTCGTGGTGATTTGCCGCCACCTAGCTTATTGGCTCTATAAAGTGTCTTAATATTTTAATTGTATTTATTGATTAAACATCAGGCATTTCTCAGGCAGTTAATGTAGATCTTTCATATGAATTTGAGAAGTGCTGGTTTGGTCTTGGTCTTGACTCGGTCTCGCCCTGCCTTGGTCTTGTCTTGGACTCAACCCCTAAAAGTCTAGGTCTTGTCTTGGTCTCAACACTCTCTGGTCTTGGTCTCGGTTTAGGTGGTCTTGACTACAACATTACTGCATGCACCATATGGACTATTTTTATGATGTTTTTTGTCATGTTTGGAGACCCTGGTCACCATTCACTTCCATTGCACAGAAAAGGGCAGCATGAACATTCTGTTAAACATTTATTTTTTGACATGTGGTAAACAATTTTTTTTTGTTTTTTTTTGTTTTTTTTTTCACGTCAAACTGTTTTATAAATTGCAAAACCACATTATCCAAAAGAAAGAACAGAAAGATCAGACGAGTGACAAAGTGAGTAAGGGAGAGAGAGAGAGGAAAGGAGAAAACTTTTCCTTTCCCCCTCCTCTCCTCTCAGAGTGCCCTGACAGGGAAACAGATGGCAATTTAAGCAGAGAATTTATGAGCGCCACAATCTTAATGTTGCATAAAGAAAAGAAAAAGTCTCGCATCAAGCCCACTGACAAATGTACTCGCTAATATTAATGCACTCCTCATTCATCCAATATGCTTCCTAATTGCTTTTCTGTACACAGTAATATGGCACCTGCTGCTCAGCCCTTGCTCCGGCGTTCAGGAACCAGGCAAGGCATGGGCCGCCACTGGCCCTCGCGTCGTGATGGATGCAGGGCCGTGCATCACGCACCGAGCCTGTCAGGCAGCATAATTAAAATTTTAGACTCACAGCCGAGAGAGAGAGAGAAGAGAGAGAGAGAGGGAGAGAGAGAGAGAGAGAGAGAGAGAGGGAGGGAGGAGTGGTAAACAATCAGACAGAAAACACGGCCACTGCTCAAAGGCATCTTCACAGTCAATTCACACACTCTGAACACCTCTAGAATAGTGACTGACACAATCACACACACACACACACAAGTTCACACAAACAAGTGAGAATATAAACATGAACAGCCACAATATAACCTATACAGATTTGTCTAAAATAGCATATAGACTAATGAATTTGATGACTTCCTCAACACCACTTCTTAACATCACCACTTACCCAAAGAAATAAAGAAAGAAAGAAAGAAAGAAAGAAAGAAAGAAAAAGAATACATTTATTATTTATTTATGAATTATTGTTAACGTGGAGGTAAAATGTGACCGGGGCATTTTGTGAGATCCACACACATTCACCCACATATCAGCCCGATAGTTCTTGTGTGTTTCAAATGTAATCCAGTATCCATGTATCCATTCTTGGAATCATTATACATTTATTGTTGTTCAAGAAAATAAATCCTTGATTTTTCGCTCACTTAAAAATTACACTCACTTTAAATCTCGTTCCAGTGCTCAAACCTGTAGTTCCTGCATGCTGAATGAGTGTTTGAGTGTGGAATTACACCTTGCACAGAGTCATTTGGGATAATGTAGATCCTCCCTATAGCTCTTGTCATTAACTCTATAACAGCTGCTAATGCACTAAATTGTACTATAATGAGCAAGTGAATTGTAAGCAATTACAGAGTTAAATTGAATAAATCCTCAGAGCAATAAATTGTCCTTTCTCTTTACTTCAGATGTAATTGATGCATATTCATATGGAGACCCACGCATATAATTCTCAGGGAAACAATTCTGTCTTCCATTTAGATAGATTCACTAACACTTTCGAGATCTGGTATTAACATCAAACAGATAATATTAAAACATTACAAATATTAAAACATATACATACACAGCACTGACTAATCCGTTTTAAATGTATAGGTCTATAACACACAGTTTTAAATGGGTAATAACATGCAGTTTGGGATTTTTTTATATAAAAGTAAAACTGTATATATAAATACAAACATTAAAATACTCTCTCTATTATATATATATATATATATATATAATTTTTTTTTTTTCTTTCCCAAAAACATTTTTTGACCATTATACACCCTTTCTATGAATCTTACAGGGTTTTCACGCTGGGCATGTTTCCCTGCCTTCCAAATCCGAGTGTGATTGTTCCCGGTACCCCCTGCAGTGTTGGTCTGGTTTCAGACTCACTTGGTTCTATCGAACCCTGGTGCATTTGAGTTCATTTGAAATTACACTACAGGATCACTCTTGTATCCAAGGTAAATCAGCACCACTGTCATCTCCTTCATGTGTTTTGTTGAACTAATAATGTCATCATTGGCTAAAATGCATGTTACTTTGTGTGGAACCAAGTTTGAGCTGCTTTCACATTCACATAAATTGTGCCATAGTTCCACTGAAACCAAACTCAGACCACCTCCTACAGGTTGTCTCAGGTTCAGTACCGCTGTGTGTTACTGGGTCCGCATGACAACATTTTCGAACTAAACTGCCAGTGTGCCACCTTAAAATAAAAGGGGCCTGTTTGCCGCTTACCTCAAATGACTGAGCAGGCCAAGTTTCTCAACACCAAATGTCTGTTGTTGTCCAGTGATTTCAGAACAGTTTTGGAGCTTGGTTCTGAATATAATATTGTTACATTATGTTTCCATAGAAACATTTACAAAATTGTGACTGGTCAAGATTGGTTCCCTTTAGTTTAAAGCAAATTGTTAAAAGTCATGATCATGACTTTTAGAAACAGAAAAACCACTGGTGTGATTCAATGTAACTTTAATAAAACAAATATAATAAACAAGAACACTGATTTGCAATTATTTTAACTTACAATTATTCATGCATATACACTTTCTAACTCTTCTCCCTAATTCAGCACTCTCTCATAAACACACACACACACACACACACACACACACACACAAAGGGCTTGACAGCATTCTTTGGCTCTGGTTCTATGTCAGGGACTAACTCCGTTATGTGTGTAATGGGGAGTGTTGTGCACCTGAAGGCACTTGTCAACACAGGATCCCAGGAGCTGGCAGCAGCCGGGAGCCCCAGCCCCACACATCTGCTGTACCCACTTCTCAACACAGGATCCCAGGAGCTGCCAGCAGCCGGGGGCCCCAGCGCCACACATCTGCTGTACCCACTTCCAGTGGGCAAACTTATCAAACACACAGTCCGTTCAGACACGCACAAATGCACAAATAACCTCTCGTTTAGCATGAAAGGCAACAAAATCTTGATTAAAAAAAATGTAATAATAAATAAAATAATAAACAAATAATAATGAAATAAATTATATATA
>NW_015548255.1:1100324-1111715 GCF_001515605.1 Sinocyclocheilus anshuiensis
TAAGGCTTTTTGTTTTTGTTTTTCTGCAAGTGTGTGTAACAAGGATGTGCTTGGCCGCAGCTCTTTCCTCAGCCCGTGTAAAATTACTCGCGTTCAGACCGCCACACACGTAGCATTTAACACAGCATGGGCACGCGTTTGCAAATCTCAACACCTTACATTACCGTGTTCATCTGTGCAATTGCATTCCTGAGACAGCTGCAAGTTCCTGCCCACTTGTGCTCGTGCACATCCCAGATAACTCTCTTTGCTTCAATGTCACCACAATTACACAACACAGGCACGGGACCCAGGTCCAGTTTGCAGGCGTGAGGTAATAATTGGGTTGTATTTTATGGTTTGTGTATTTTAAGATTGTGAGAAATAGCTCGGCTGAATAAATCATTCATACGTTTAGAGTGATTACCGGAGTGAGAAAAGGGGGGAAGCTGGATCGCCCAAGATAGATTACCCATAATGCATTTCAAGGCGGCAACTAATTAGCAGAAGAAAGGTCAAGTAAAACCAGAAAGTGATTAGAGAGAGGAGACATAAAAAGAGAGAAGAGAAAGCGAGCGAGAGATCTTCGCATCTCACATACTTTTAGTCACTTTTGGAACGTGGCCAAATTTTTTTCTCCACCTCGATAACTGAAAGCAGTCGTTTCAATATTTAACCAGGCCTCTCTCCGCCAGCAATGATGCCAGTCTTCGGGAATCTGCTGCAAAACAGCAGGGGATGTGGGGGCGGAGCCGTACCCATCTACCGGGAGGACAGAGTACCGCTGCAGAGAAGAAGAAGGAAAAAAAAAAAAAAGAGGCAACAACAACAGCCCAACGTTGCACCTAGAGCAAAGCTACTCCCACTGAGCCCTGCTACGCTGCAGCCCGCAGCCAGACTTCTGCTGCCTTCTACGCCCAGAGATTACAGCACACTGCCAGAGCAGGCATGGCGGACACTCTTCTTCTGGCGCATCTCTCCTGTCAACAGCAAAAACACAGCGTTGCGCTGGCACCATCCGCTAAGCCCCCCATCCCCCCTTAATGATCCAATGCATCAATACCTTCAGCCATCAACAGGGAGCAGATGTCCTCCGTTACTGTATCCTTGGCCGGGATTGGGAGCGCTGCTTTAAAAAGCATTAGTCTCCAGGTCCAGGATGGCTGTCTCACCGTGGTCCGCCACCCGCTTCCACTGGCAGGTGATCCTGGGGCCTAATGGAATTTAATTACTTCAGCCACATTAATCATGGCTACGGTGGAACATCCACTATTTCATCTACACTCTTAGGGGTTATTAGTACAAATACACTGTCAAACTGCATTGTGGAAGTGGCATTTTAGGTGTCATCGCCTGTACATTTATTAAAATCTATATCAATATCTTTCAGCGGACACTTCTCTCACCACCCCCCTCCCTGGTCGTCTCCCATGCACATTAGGGTTTCAGACAAAGTTTCCTGGCATGAAGTGACACCGGTCTGAGAAACTTTTCCTTCATTAATTCTCTCCTGCCACTCCTGCCCGTCGTTCAACGATTGATTGGACGTGGCTGGCAAGGACAGCAGAGCAGCGCTTCAAGACAACACTCTGAAATAGAGACTTCATGCCCTAACTTGATCGAGGTGTCAAAAGCATTACTCAATTCATTATATTATTAATGGTCCGATGGTCACAAGCGCTTTTCACAATGGTAATGTTTCATAGATAACACCTGGCAACGTATAGGCCTACCTGGATAAATTATCTATTGTTGTTTTTCACTAGCAAAACAAAAATTAAAAAAAACTCTAAAACATTTTTTAGGAAATGTATTTATTATTATTTATTTACAACATTTGTACAGTTAAAGTTTCATTGATGTTGTCCAGCAATCCCCTCCTACATCCCCCTTAAATAGTCATTTTTTAGAGTTTCATTCTTTAAAGACTTGGAAAATAATAATCAATGTTTTCGCCCCCAAATTTACAGCGTTTTATTATCTCTTAATACTGCATGGCATTATCAGCTCTACCACCTTCACACACCTAAACTAAAATAGCACTTTACACACAAATGCATTTCTAAACTCACTCAGCCAAGGACCAGGTGCTGGTTTGTTCTGTTTTAATTATTATTTCTAGCCTTGAAATAAAAATCAATAGGTAGATTCCTCGAGCCCTCATTATACTGTTTCATGTATTTCATTGTAAAATAAAAAAGCCACAATAGTAATATGTGGAATTTGAGTCCTGCTGCTCTAAAAACTCAAAGGTCAGGGAAATTCATTTTACTGCCTGTGGAGGTGAAGAAAGGAAAAAAAGGTGAAACCACAATAAAAACTCCTGCTATACAAAACATTTCAACAGCATTCGCTGTTCCATACATTTCAATATTTCCTAATGCAAGCCTTTTGAATGAGGATTCAAACGCCGCGACAGCTGAATTAGACAAGAGACCTGCAATGAGAACTTCACCTCGCTACTGAAACCTTAAACTCCCACATTCTCCACTAACTTCCAGGTTTTGTTTTATGTGACAAACTGAAAAGCATCATTTTTCCATACTTGAAAAGTTTCAGACAGGCTATTTTGAAGATATGCATAAATTTAATAAATATACCAATAGACATCACAGCAAAAAGTCCACTCAAGATTCAACTAAAATCAATCCCGAATAAGGTTTGAATCAGGCAATACAGTAGTTCTACAGCAGAAAAAATAACTGATTTTATTTTACACATAAAACATGCGTGCATTCAAAACAAATGACGAGAAACCGCCTAAAGCTCTGCTTTGATGAGGATACACCTATCAATAAAAACATAATGGATCTGGATCAGAGAGCTTGTTAGCTCGCTCACAACCAGACTAGAACCCTATAGCATTGACAAAAGAAAGTAGGCGCTTTTAACAAAGGCATATGAACAGTGAGGTCTTGAGCTCTGGGCTATATAGATTACTATAAGATTACTAGAGCCTATGCTTGCGCATGTGTGATGTTATGTGAGGGGGGTGTTGAGTTGATGAGGTTCAGGTAGCCAGAGAGGCAGCTGGGCCGCAACAGAGGATTCTGGGTGTGAGAATGCGAGCGGTGGAACCCTCTGGATCCCTGCCACTCATCTGGCCACCTTCCTAAGCAGGGCAGAAAATCAAACAAGTAGGAAAGAATTAAATAAAAGCAAGAAGAAAAATGATTTCTTATAAATAGCAGGCTTCGCCAGAAGGCATAGGAAATGAGAGCAGCGAGGCGCAGGAGAGGAGCTTGAGCTTGACACGGGTCTTAAAATTGAGAGGGGGCGGAATCAGGGACCTATTGCGCAAAATGGCTCCAACCAAAGCAAGGATTAGTGTTCCTGCCTCCACAGCCAAGATTCTCCAGAACAACTAATCACCTTCAAGTTCTCTCGTTTTTTTTTTTCCTTTTTCCTCCTCACTGTCTCTCGCTCTCCTTCACACTCCCTTTCTCTCTCTCTATCCTCTTTAAAGTATCATTTCACCCCTCACAGCCATTATGGCTAAAATTAAGCAGAGAGTGTTCTGCCAGCACCGATTAGACACATCCCTGGATCCGCGCTGAGGAGAAGGTGTCATGTCAGTTACAGCTCTGAGAAGAAACGTGCTTCACCGCGACAGTCTACACGGGCAGGCTGAGAAAGTGACGTACATCTGTGCCACCCAGCGAAAAGACTTGTGGCGAGAATAGTTTTGATTCGGTTCAGAGGGCTAAAATATCAGCCGGCAATTAGAAACGAGACGGAACAGCTTACAAAAAGTTGTGGAACATTTTGTGCGAAACCGTTAATAGACTCCAGCGTGTTTTGAGTGAACAAGTGTTATACAACTCAAAATAAAGACAGATAATATACTTTCAAGTGAGCATAATTATCCTGCAAGAATAAAAATGTACATGTGTTTACAGTCGTATGAATATTCTAGTAGCTACAATTCACTTGAATTAATTTACTACAAGACAACGGTTTGCATATCAGTCAAAAGCATGCGGTGATCAATTAGCTTAATACAAAGAAACAAACAAGCGCTTCTTTGTTGTTGCTTAAAAATACAAAATGCAAACATCAGCAAATCTCACATTCACACTTTAACCCAGTTACAACAAAAAGCCAAAGAAGAAACTGAAGTTTCATAATTAGTTATTGCAAGGATGTGCATAAGAACACATGTTTAGGCTACTTCATTTATAAGCAGAATGAGTGTTTGTACATCTGTTTAATGTGACATTCTGTGAGAGATCTGCATCTCACAAGCACGGCTTCGCTCGCAAAAGGCAGCGATGATATTGATAAAACAGACGTTTTATAATCACAATGATCTGGAGAACTGCACTGCCACAGAAGGTTTAAATGAGTCTTAGATAGGTCACCTTCAACTTTAAGAGTTTTGTCTGACTTTTAGTTCTTTAATGTCGAGCTGCTGGTTTCAAGAAGAAAAAAAAAGTAGAGGAAGAAGGATGGCTGTATGATTTCTCCTATTCAGAGACAGATGAAATGGGCCCTGCATACTTGCAAATGACTGGGAAATATGCAAGTAATTTACCGTTAAATTCCATAACAGGAAAACCTAATTGTACAGCATGTCCAGCCTAATTGAATTGTTCTACAAGTGCATTACTGTTATGGAAATAATACTGACAGGAGAGATAAGAGATTGAATGAGAGACACTGAATGAAGAATAAAACTGCTAGGCTAAAATAAGAAAGAAAAAAAAAATCATACACAGAAAGCGATTCGGATCAAAAGTCTAAAATTAACAAATTATTATAAATTAACAACAGTAATAATCAAATCTTGATTATGCTTATGTATGCATTAAAAATAAACAACAACAATTTAAAAAAAATAATAATAAATGCTTCCAAATTAGAAGCATTGTAAATTACAACACTACTCATCCAATCTGATGTTTCAACTTACAAATGTTATTATAAACTACATATTTAAAAAAAAAATGCTACATTTGCAATGTAAATAAAACACTAAATAACAAGTTCATTTGTCAAAAAAAAACAGCTTCATGCACCCACAAAAATGCACTTTTGCTTGCCTCGACTGGAAAGGCCCTCTGCTGGACAGAGACTGAAGTGCAGGTGACCCTTCTACAGTTTTCCTGCAGTATCAACTAACAAAAGCATCAGCCTGCGTCAAACCAGGCTGTCAATTTCAAAAAGAAAGGTGTGTTTGCATGTGAGATGCCGGATGCGCAGAGCAAACACATATAAAGAAAATTTGCATCCACGCTTGTGTGCACCAAACACATTCAGCCAGTAAATACATGCTGCCAAGCCTTTCTTACAAATAAAAATTACACACAGATACATACATATTTACATGTATGCAATTATGCACGTATAATGCAAATGTGCTTTATTGTATCAATATACTTCTAAGTTGGAAGCAAGAAACAAAACAATCTTGAAATATTTCTGCTGTGAATATTAGCCTGTGTTTGATTGATGCAAAGCACACATGCAATTATATTGAAAAGCTCACGAGTGATAACGTCGAATTGGGAATGTAATATCACCAGCATTTCCAAGAACTGCCAAATCTACATTTATGTTACACTGACAAAAAAAAAAAAAAATCTCATTCAATCACATCACTCTTAAGCACAGGAACTGCCTAAATATAATGAACCTTGTGATCTCAAGCCACAGTATCTCTTTGACAGCAGGTTGTTTCAGCAATGATAGGTTAATGTAATTTCTCTTTTGTTTTCGTTCAGTCATCACGGAGGATGTCCTTCCATGATGACACGCCGATAGTGAGCAACTTCATTTCAGCCCTGGAATATCTCACGCATGTGACAACATCTTCCTTTGTTGCCAAGAGTGTCGAACTGCTTTGAACTGTCGGCTGACAGAATAGGGAAGCCATTCCAAACGCAAATGTAAGTTATTGCTACTTACACGTTTAACCCTCTAGACATTGTTCTGTCCTAGTATGCAGAGGAATTCTGAAATCGTGTTGCCCTCTTTTGGCTGGCATGTGCGACTGCAGATTCTTTCCTGACATAATTACAACTGCTTGAAAATGGGCAGATATTTAAAAAAGGATAAAGGTGTGATATCATGATACAATGTTGAAAAATTAAGAATATGAATGTGAGATATTTGAAAAATCAAACAGATATGACAATGTTACAAATATAAAGGTTATGACCTTGCGGTTGCCTTACGCAGTATTGTACAAAAACGAATGACTGGATTTCACAGATGAATTCAACTGCAATGACCTGTAGAAAACCTGTAACAGAAACCCTGTAAAAGAAAACTTGAAAAAGAAAACCTGTAAAGGAAACATCATTTAAAAATGAATAAATAGTGACCTGTACTCGCCACACTAGGCCAAACTATGCTGTAAAGGACTATTAATGAATATTTCCTTTTCATACCAACTCTATTCCAAACACATTTCTTCCTGTGCTTTCATTGCTACCGTCTCATTTCATACTCACTTTCTCCGCCTTCCTCTCCCTCACTCCTCCTCAGACCTGTGGGTCACTCCAGCAGGAACAGGAAGTATCCTTCCTCCTTTCCAGAGCTCACCCCTTCGTCAGTTTCCCCAGCGTTCTCCCAGCATTCCAGTCTTTGATTTCCCACTCGTCTGCAAAGATAAGAAACAAACCCCAGCAATGGGAACTTTCAGTGAATATCCTTTTCAGCCTTCACACCTACTATCTGTTTTGCTTTCTCTTTTTTTTCCTCCCTCGTTCATCTCTGAGCTCGGGGAAAGTGAAGAGGTGGGTAGTTTATTCAGTAATATTCAGAACGGTTGATCTAAATAAAGATGCTCTTCAAATTACAGTGTATGTCTAATGGTCTATCACAGAGGGAGGATTACTGATCTGATTTAAAAGACTAAACAATGCTGAGTGGAAAGGAGGAGCGGAAAAAGGACTTTTGTGGTGATAGATGCACTATCGAGAATTTCAGTGGCTCATATTTCAAGCTGGTGAAATAGAGTCATTTAAACGGCCTGTACTGCCCAATATATAGCGTTAAATAAACTATAAAAGCTTGGCGATAAGCAACCCGCCCCACACTCTCTCCTTGCAGCTGAATCGATATGGCCTGTGCAGCATATCATTCATCTCATAAGTATAATGAATACTTGTGTTATTAATCTCATCTTTATACAGGGGTAATATGATAGTTAATTCAGCTCAGTTGAAATTAATGGAAATAAGTTCATCACAAATGCATCGCTTAGGAAAAATCAATTTGGGTGAGATATTCTAATAAAAATACGTATAGGCAACGAGCACTAATTCCATCATGCATAGAAACCAATATTTCATACCATTCATCTGACTAACGCACAAATGGAATATTTCACTCTTTTCTTCAGTGAAATCAATATAGATTTTGATTTGCTTGCGAACAATTTTAATAAAAAGCTATTGATGGGATATTGATTCGTTAGCTCACAGCACAGCTCGTGGGCCCAGTGTGCAACAATCATTACGCGCCATGCTTTTGGGTTCATTTCAACTCATATGATCAATAAAGACTCCATATGCTCTTGGCCCTTTGAACACGTTGGGATGCTTTTTCCACAGCGTCCTTTAAATCAAACTCTATTGTCAGGATGAGCCAGAAGAAATACTCAAATGTAGCACTGCTCCAACATCCGACTGACCATGAATCAAGATATGCTGAAACAAAAACATGTTGGACAAATTGATACTTTATATCAATGTAATATCATATAGAAAATAAGAGTCATTATGTGTTGGCGGTGCACTATGATTTCCACCATAACTGAAACTTCAGTAGTACATAAGTAAATCGAATTTAAAATTGGCCAGTGTTTTAAGTCTTTTCAGTTTTAATTTTCCAGGAATCACATTTATACTGTAGTTTCAAAATTTGTGGCATCCCTCAAGGCTCCCAGAGTGGTTCCTTGACTTCTCTCCAGTCTGTACCTTCCTTTAAGAATGTGATCACTACCCTCAAATATCTTATTTATAACCATGTCACTTTGTAAAATCTTTATTCGTGTGAACATATCTTTTAAATGTGAGAGCCACTGGAGTAACGGCAATAAAAGGCTGGAGAGGGATCAATGCTGAACGCATTACGCCTCGGCACAGGGACTTGGCTTTAATAATCAAAAAATTGATCCATTAAGCTCAACCTAATTCTTTGCCAAAATGGGAGAGGTGCTCAGTTTTCAACACATGGTTATATGAAGAATTGCAATTTTTCACAGAGACTCTGGTCTAATGACACAATATTGAAGATGAAATGGGCTCATTACATCATAAAGACAGACAGACAGACAGACAGAGACAGACAGACAGACAGACAATAGATAGATAGATAGATAGATAGATAGATAGATAGATAGATAGATAGATAGATAGATTCATGTATAGAGCAAAGACTGTTGTAACTTTTTTTGAAGTGACCTAACATTTACCAAGCCCTTCTCACATGACTGCGATCGTTCTCCACACACACTTCAAAGGTTACCGGATGTGCCTAATTCAAAGCTGTAAATGAGAGTTCTACTTTTGAATCTTTAGTTTTTACCAAAAAAGTTGAAACCTTATCCATGCCACTCTGATGAGCTGGAGCATGTGTGTCTATTCAACTGTGAACGAGCAAATAGCAAACTTTAAGAGAGCAAATGATAGGGGGAAGTGGATGAAAAGGAGCACAAAGGAGGTAAACAACCAAAACCCTCTGAAACAAGACCCATGGCAGAGTCGTTTGGACCTTGGTGAATGCGCAGGTCGAGCATCACAGCGCAGAGACACTTCCTCTGTGCCGTGTCCCTGGGCTGCCGCTGCAACTCAACACCAGCGATATCGATCGGACTCCTAAGCCTCCATCAACCTGGTCAAACCTGAGTCCTTTCTGATATTTACCCACTAAAGTATTCCCTTCTGCTAGCGCTGCCAACCTACAAGACATGGAGGGAGAAAAAAAGTCAATTATATACAACGTGCTTGGTTTCCCCTCAAGGATACTAATAATAATAACAAAACAAAATATGCAATATTCTTAATATAATCTTTTTTTCTTCTGAAATGTCCTCTAAAACATGCACAAAACCCATTACAATCAAGCATGTTCTAATCTGATCGTATATGAGAAACTGGAGGAAGCTTAGATAAATCATCACCTATAAAAGGATCTCACGATCCACAATCTAGCAATAACGATATATTTTCAAACCGGTTCGTAAAAACAGCACTAAAGCTTGTCTACCGAGATCGGAAAAGAACAATAGCTCCTTATTCTCATTCAGATTAATGCATGGCAAGGAGAGAGAGAGAGAGAGGCGCGATAAATCGGCCACCCCTGCTCTTGTCTCGCTTCAAAAGAATCTGTTAGAGAGAAAGGGAGAGGGAAAAAAGCAGGGAGCAAGACCCACACGATGTAGTTCCAGCCAATTGCATTCCAGAGAAGTGACCATGGCTGGAGATAAACAATGCACAATAGATCACGCTCCTCAAAAGGTATAAAAGCAAGGAAGTCAATTATATACAACGTGCTTGGTTTCCCCTCAAGGATGGAATCCACCCTTTCTAATCCGATCAATTCATGTCAGACAGGAGGCTGGATTCAGTGCTATCTCTGAAGTCCTGTAATCCAGGCTAAGTCTTCACACCGCCTGCCTCACCTCCACAAGAAAAGGGTTTGGTCCAGAGTGTGATACAGCAAATTAGCCGTAGTGTACATTCAGACACACTGTAGTGGATGGGTGCCAGTGTGCTAACAGCTAAGCATAATTAGATAAGCAATTCAGCTAATTCCTACTATAGTCAATGCTACAGTTGGCACATACAATAAAGGGGGACTTGGGGCTAGTTGTCACAATTTTTATTTTTATTTTATTGTTGAAAGCATTTTTGAAATTGTATTTCTATATTAGCAGGTGTGTTGAAATACATAAAACAATAAAAAAGATGCCATTTTAATAAGGCAATAGCAGGAGAAAATAAATAATCTGCGTTTCTCCAGCAATTCTGAAAAGCATAATTGTTTAAATCCTTTATTCAGGATTGCCATTAACCCTGTGCAGTGTACGGCTGTAACAATCTGCATGTGAAGGGAAATAGGAACCCCTCTCTCTCTCTCCCTATGTGAGGTTGCCAGGCTCACCCTCTCCAAACCACAGTCAGAGCTAAAATCGCTTTAAATTGTTCCTCACTGTCGCAAAAAAAAAAAAAGCATTTAACACTCACCCATTGTGCAGGGACTGATCTCTCAACCACTCTAGCACCCCGTCAACATAAGCACAGATATCCTTCCACAGATATGTAAACAGCCCACTAAGATTTCTTTGTTTGGATTTTGAAGCTGGGTAGATTTGCCTTTGCTGCGCTTGCTTTTACAGCTTAGAAGCAGGTGGATGACAAAACATAATATTTTTATGAAGTCATTTTTTTAAAGATTTTTGAAAGATTTTCAATTTCTATAATACGGAAATAAAACAATAAAAAAATATTCCATTTCATGATAACATAAACAGTAACAAAAAAATATCAAACCATTGTTTTAGCCACAAATACAGCACAAATTTAGCCATAAATTCAAAAACATGACAATTTGCCTCAACCTGACCTGATCTTTCAATTAAAATCGACCTTCATTATATATACTTGACTCTTGAATGTTTTATTACATTTACTTGTTTAAACATTAACGAAGGCAAATATGTGATGCTGTAATTTTAGTTTGGTGAACATAATTTCCAAAAAATATTTTAATTTAAGAGGGTTTTAAACTAGATATTTGAAAGGTGTGACAATTAGCCCCAGTCTGCCTTATTGTAGATATTCACCAAGGTACAATCAGATTTTTTTTAAATACTTTTTTGACTTTTAGTCACTGGTGAACTATATACAAGCAATATATAACTTTGAAGTATTTGGCTGGTGGTGAGACATGGGAAGGTATCCCATTACAGACATGCAAAGGCTAATAGCCAGTGCGCACAGTAAATGATCAGGAACGAGGAGAGAGTGCTGGGACACTTTAATTTCCACTGACATATTGTGCTTCATGTACAGTCTGAATGGCTCCATAAAGAAAGTGTAATGATGGTCCAGGACCCTGGCCAAATAGCTGACATGCACGTTTTCCCTGGTCAGCTCAGCACCAGGTTTGATCCGTCTCATTACACCAGTCATTCAAATAATGGGCAGCTATGGGAGCTCTGGTAAAGCTACAACTAATACACATGCCAAAGTCTACATCATAGTGGTTCATTCTCGCTGTCTGCTTAGTATGCACAGGTGTTCAGGGCTGAGAACGTAAACATATAAATCTAGATTTTTAATTTATAACATACTATAATAAAATTATATAAACAGATATAAAAAAAACTATATAAATAGCAAAAAATATATATTTATTTGAAGAATTTCTCAAATTAATATAGTTTAGATTATCTAAAAA
>NW_015548255.1:1111732-1122424 GCF_001515605.1 Sinocyclocheilus anshuiensis
ATTTTGAAGCTGGGTAGATTTGCCTTTGCTGCGCTTGCTTTTACAGCTTAGAAGCAGGTGGATGACAAAACATCAATCTCTCCAGGCACAATGTGTAGCACGCACACTTGACACTCTACACAAGCAATATACAATCACACACTCCAATACAGGGCTCTCAGCTGTAATGATGTGTGTTTGCTTAAAGGCAGCTTTACTGAATATTTGAGCATTTTTGGATTAAAAAAAAAACACTGCATATTAGAGCCTGTGATGTTTAATGAAGAGGGAATTAGACATCAAAACATTCATCCATAAACATCTGCATCCATAGCATCAGAGCAGAAAATGACAAAGACAGGGTAAAGTTATTATTCACGTTTTATATTTTCACTCTAGTATTAATGCAAGACAGATGCTGTCTATTGGGGGAAAAGAAATGTTTAAGTGGAGTGTTGCCACAAAGGAAACCTGTCAGAGAACAACTGATATATGCTGATATTTGGAATATTGTGGCTATGTGTCACATCATTTAGCCCAGTTTCTGTATGAACACATAGACACCATAATCTTGGCTACAAATAATAATAATAATCATCATCATCTTTAAGATTTCCACCGTTTTGCCCAGTTAAAACAAATATTTAAAAGTGCATTTAACATCACACTGAAACATGCCTTAAACAAGATCTCAACTAGATGGCCCATTAAGGAGCCTCAGCAAACTTCCAAGGGGATGACATTAATTACTTTTTATTGAGTTTTATTGTTAAAATAATCTAAGTCTAATCTAAAAAGCTAAAAAAAAAAACAGAAATAATATAAAAAACATTAATTTAAAAAAGTAATGTAAACTTAAATATTTCAGTCAAAAAAAAAAAGCATTGTTAATTTCATATAGGCTACAAATACTCAGTTTCTGCATTTGTAAAAAAATAAAAATAAAAAAAGGTAAAAATGTAAACCTACATCGAACGATTTCCACAAATTATTTACTATAATTTATGATTTCATAAAACGTGTGACAATTTGCCCCTACCTGTAAATGTCAGTCCTGAAAACACTGTTCAAGCTCTTCATAGTTGACTATATCTATGCAAGTTTGGGTTTATTGCGTTCACTTGTTCACCCAATAGACACAACAAAAATATGGCGGTACTGGAATTAGTTTGGAGGACAGAAGTCATACAACTGCTGCAAAATGCTCCTAAAATAACATTGCGTCACACGGGACCTAGGGCCTATCTGTTGCACTGTGTAGTTTGCTTGTTTTGATTTTAATTAAAGAAGCGAATTAAATCATCCATCAAATGATTAACTAATACTAAACTTCACATATTGCGCAATAGCACCTTTATTTTACGAGATGTTGAGATTCTGTACGTCTACACAGCTGATATATTGCAGTGATAGATTTGGTTAACATTATTCAAATATTAACAGTTAAACAGGCCTTATGTGGTTAAATCCTGTTGCAAATTAGTTCAAATAAAGTTCTGTCATTCAAACTTTAATGACGTCAGCGACGCTCGATTCTTTTCGCGGGAAGTTACTTTCGCTTTGCCTGTATCACAACAGTGGAAGAAGCTTCTGACTGCAGCGATTGAAATGTTTATGCCTGTAAAACTTTAGGCTGTGTTTATATGGTTCAGTTTATTGTCGAGACATCTAAATAGGTGTTTAGCTAGCGGTTTATATTCAGCCCGTGCTTTAACGTACTTATTTTTCATCATGAGCTGTTTGCTGATGAGAGAAAGCCCTATGATCATTGCGCTTAATAAGGAGAAGACAGTCTATGACGGGTTCATCACAGTACTGATAAGACAAGTTTCACAGCTCAGTTCACAGTCATGCTAAAGAAGACAGCGTAGGTTGTCAGCTGCGTTTACAGTGTGGATATGTAATGTCGTGTGAATCGTATACCAGTGAAGCGATTGTCACAAGTCTCCCATTTTTCTCATTATTTAATCTTTGACAGGAAAAAGACTTCAGGATAAGAATATCTCTACCGCCTGATCATCAGATGAAACAGGCTAAGTATGACTGAAATAGTATTTCTTTAATAGTAGTTTTTTTTTCTTTTATGTGATGTCCATCGAATATTATTTCTGTGTATATTGGCTTTGCCTTTTTTATTGAGGTAACAAAGAACATAAACAACATATATCAATCAACGTGAAGAACGTTACACCATATACAATTTATGATCATATGTAAAATGTCGTAAATAATACAACTCAGTTACACTAATAACAACATATTCCATATTGTAAAATATTGCAAAAATACTGTAAAATCAGTTTCATATTTGTACTTATTGATAAAGCTACCAAATTGCTTTTAAATTAGTGAAAAGCTTTTTCATTCCATTTAAGTTTGTGTATATAATATTGAGCCAGTATATTTAAGTCACGTATAAAGAGTCGATTTTTATTATTGTCATTTTAACTGTTTCATTTGACTTGTTATATATATCTATATATCTATATATATAATTCCAACAGATATCATTATTATTATTATTTTATTTTCTTGTGCTTGTCTTTGATTGTTTTGCAGATTGCATTGTTGCTGGCAAATGAAACGGCTACTTCATGGTTATCAACATATTGTGAAGCAGGTACAATAGGAAAAGGAAATAGTTTGCAGCTATTTCTCATCATTCTAGAAATACGTCTTAATTAACACACAATGTTTGGCATGGGGGAAAAAGCTTTTTCCCTATGCCTCTAGGGTAAAAAGACTAGATTTATGATTTGCCCTGCCTAGATTTATGCGGTACCCTAACTAGTTAAAGTTCATTATTTTCTTACGAATTTAAAATGATTAATAATTAACTCTAATGGTCACTCTCATTAGTTAAATGACAGTTGCTGGTTTTGACACTCTGTATGTTCTACTTTAATCACAGTATTTGTATTTATTTTCTTTAAACAGAGGTTACAGCATTCAGCTAATTTGATGGCTTTTATCCTGGAACTCAGGACAGTATTGGTAAATATTATTAAAATATTGCACGATTTATCCAGGGGTTGGACATTACCATATTCATGTTGACAAATGTTATACATGATGTAATGTTCAGCATCATATTACCATAATAAGCACATGAGTCCCGCAGATAGAATAAATAATTCTCATTACGAACTTGTCTATTATCAGGAAGTGGCATTGAAGAGCCAACCAGGATGTCAGTCTTTCTCACCACCTCAGTATTATTCCCAGCTGATAACAGAAATGGAGATCTTAGGATGGGATAAGTATGATGTTTCTATTGGCCTAGTGCTTCTCACATTGCGTTGTGTTCTCTTATAATTACATACAGTACAAATCCTTTGCATTACTGTAAACGTGTAGGACATTAATAGCACGTACTTCTGTCATCAACTAAAGTTACTATAGTTTCATGAAAACAGCCTGTCAGATGTCTTGCTTTGTAATAGAAGAGGCTAATGTGGTGTCTGTCCGCCATGTATCAAGCTGTGATTTCACTAGGCTTCTCATTTTCCACTTTCTATTAATGTCCAAAGATATAATTATGATATTAGCAAATGCAAATTGGTCTAATTGGAGACCCACTCTCAAGTTTAATGGGGAAATGTAGGCTGAAAAGTTAGGCTGGAAATAAGGTGCACGTTTCAGACCTGAATTGCGGTCAGAAGTATTATACACCAGCGCTATCTGTAAATGCACTTGAGATTAATTAAGATCCTTAATTCGTGTCTCTGTTAATAGCCTCAAGTCCGGCACAGTAGTGGACCCTGATTGGTTTAGGAAGGGGGAAGTGCCGCAGAACCTGGTCATTTTAATGAGTTTTAGTTGCCTTGAAGAAGCCACATTTACTGTTAATTACTGTATAGATGGGGTCAGGTCTGTTCTCCCCTCTTATCCCCAGAATAGTTCAAAAGAGTCGGATATTTAGAAAATTACAAAACATCAGTCTCTGGCTGCTTTATAGTGCAGTCTAAGTATGCTATTTGGAATATCACAGCAAAGCGTTAGGTCATAAGTAAATTAAACTTGAATATTTTGACTTTGATCCCATTTTGCTCCCATTTCACTGTGAGATATTGCGTTTGTCATCTGAAACGGTTCAGATTTTTTAGACAATTGGTGCATGGGAGCCATGGTGAGAGGTTGTCACACCTTGCACATGTATGAGAGAGAAGCACGGGGCCTCTCGCTGTGGTCTTTTAACACCCCGCCAAGATAATGACACCTGAGCAAGTTTCCTATTGGCTGGTCTTCTCACCATCTCACTCTAGCCAGCAGTTATATCTTAAAACCCATGATCCCTGGTGGCACCTGTGAGAATGGAATAACTGTACTATTTTCAGCAGCTGGCTTTTTGCATATCTGGAAAGTTGTGACGAATAGTCTTCGCAAAAGTGGCCTTGACGGTATTAGAGTTTGTGTTTTCCTCATCTTACTCTTCCGATTTTTTTGTTTTTTTTTTGTACAGCTTTATGCTTCCATCTATGGCCTGTTTGTATGCAAACATGCCAAATGTTCCTTCACCATTTATGAGGGGAGCTGATTTTCTAGTTGCAAATGTAATGCTCTCATCAATCCTCCCAGCAAGACATCGAGCCGTCAAGCTGTTTCAATCAACTGAGGTGAACGCCAGCAAGGCCTGATACTGTGGCGGGAGATCCCTGTAGAATGCAGAGTGGCTGAATGGGGTTCCAGCTCAGAAAGGAGATCTCAATTTTGAGGAAATGAATGATTGGTGTGATTTTGTGCCAAAAGCTCATGTAATTGAATGTGATGCAAAAGATTTATCCCATTGCTTCATGGGTTGTGAGAGAAAAACACAGAGCATTAAGGACATTTTGAACACTGGAACGGAGAAAAAAAGATAGTTTGTAGGTGGATCTGTCAAAATGTTTGCATTAAAAATTACAAACAGTGTTCACAAATGTTACCACCAATGTCACCATTAACGGTTTTAAAATAAGCTAATAAAGCACTTTTTAAAATGTAATAATATACATTCATAAAAATTTATAAAATAGCGGCTGTTCATTATACATGTGCATTCACTAAGCTTACATACAGGCTTTCTGTCGGTCTTAAAAAAGTCTTAATTTGCCTTTCTACAAATTAAGGCCTTTAAAGGTCTTAAATCAGAGCAGACAGTTTTGAATTATAATAGTTGTGACATTAAATGTTGCATGCATTGCAAAAAATGAATATCTTCCTCAGTATTTTTGTCTTGCTTTCTAGAATATATATCCCATTGTCCTTAAATCAAGATACATTTGCTTGAGATGCAGAATGAAGTTTTGTTTTCTGGGAAATTGAACAAAATGAAGTGAGTTTATGCTTAAAACATGAACAAATATCAGTTAGTGGGGTATGAGAACTTGTTTTCCTTTTGAATTAAATACATTTTTCTGAGCGCATTGGCAGATATCTTACAACATTGTTCTTGTTTTAATCAAACTCACTTCATTGTGATCAATTTCACAGAAAACAAAACTTCTTACGTCATTGTACTTCTCAAGTAAGTGTCTCTTGATTTAAGAATATTTAGACATTTGCACTGGAAAACAAGACAAATACGGAGGAAGAACATTACTTTTCTTCAGTGTGATCACTTATGTTAAGTCATTCTATATTTTATTGGTTGGGAGTGGTGGTATTAAGTTTTTTTTTTTTACAAATTAAAATAAAATTTGAGCCAAAAAAGTGTAGAAGTTCTTCTCCCAGAGTTTGTATGTGGATCTAAGTGCTTAGGGACAGAATGTGGATATGTGATCCTGCAGTTTTAGCCGATGGGAACACTCAGAGTAAAGTGTGCATGAATGGACTAACCGCGATATGGTGTTATACGACTCGTAAATATGCTGCTGAAATGCAAGTGTCATGTGAAGTGCTGGAATTTTAGCAATAAATCAGCTGTGGTCGCTGTAGTCGATTCAAGACTTTCCGCACTGTTGGCCAGGAGAAAGAATTGTGTAGGTCTGAGGAGCATCTTTAAATGAAGAAATCAACCAAAACCATGTGTGGTGCTATTGATCTGTTTTGGCAGGCTGCTCTTCATCGATGAAGAGTTCCGCACACTCAAGCTGAAGGCAGAGGACTCTGCAGGTCGTCAACACGCCATTGCAGTCAAGCTCAAGTCCAAGGTGAAGCCAAGGGTCAAGCCCTATTTCATTTCTTATTTTCTCTCAGTTTTTATTTTATGGTCAGTTTAGCATGGTCCTTATTTAAGAGTTTTGTGATTTGCATTCAGTAAAAACTAGGTTTGTCAATTTAACGCAATAATTTAGTATGATTATTTATATAAGAAAAATAAATAAGATTTATTTATCTCTTATGCTTACCAAAGCTGCATTAAAAACATATATATTTGTAATTTATTTATAAACTGTCAAAATTGAGCCACATTTTTCTAAATGTGAAAACCTCTCCTTTTTTATTAAATAAGTTTCATATTAGGGTTCACAAAAAAAGAAACTTAAAATATTTAGTTAATTTGCACATTTCTGATTTTTGTGGGTCACAGATGGCTGGACTAGTACACACAGCTTTCTGTATCAGGATCCTCAGACTCAGCTGGACAGCAGAAGGAGCAGAACTTTGGTTTAGTATCTAACTTTAAGCAGGTGGCACTAATGTACTGTGACTGTAAGATTATGTTGAGAGATGGAGCTGTGAGATTGTGGCAGGGCCTGAAGGAGAGGTGAGAGAGTGTGCAGGGATGCGGTGGCAAAGATAAGACCACGAGTGATCTTCATAAGGTGATTACAGGGGCCACAGAAGAAGCAGAAAATTGTGGCGTGTGAGTGGTTTAGTCTGAAAGTCGGGCTGTGTGTGAGTGAGCTCTGCTTGGCATCCTGAAGGAGAGGGGAGAGAGTGTGCAGCGATGCGGTGGCAAAGATAAGACCACGAGTGATCTTCATAAGGTGATTACAGGGGCCACAGAAGAAGCAGAAAATTGTGGCGTGTGAGTGGTTTAGTCTGAAAGTCGGGCTGTGTGTGAGTGAGCTCTGCTTGGCATTGCAAGTGGTGGCATGGTATAGATGCCAGTGGCTCCTTGCGGACACTGCACGGGGTCCTGATGAGATTCAGCAGGGCGTGAGAAGCCCCCTGTGCCCACCTGCCCACCGTCCTGCTGGGTGCTAAAAATAGCCGTGATCTACCCACCTCACATCTGCTCATCTTCCCAGAGCCGGGCACCTTTCACGAGGCCCTCCGTCACCCAGCAGCAGCTTACTCAACAGGAGCAAGTAAAAGCATTTCTGCTGCTGGTGGAAATGTGGGTTGTGGGGTCATACACATAGTTGTATTATTGGTTGAAGCGTGGAAACATGTAAGAGAATTTCAAGCTTAAAGAGGCTAAATAAGAAAGGTCTTCAGGTGTAGTAAGTTGTCCTAGTAATCTTATTACTATAAGTGTATTATTAATATACTGTATTCATCTATTATTTAATTGTATATATAAATAATATATAATGTTATATAATATGCACTACTGTTTAGTATTCATATTATATACCATTGTCA
This sequence comes from Sinocyclocheilus anshuiensis, assembly GCF_001515605.1. Taxonomy (NCBI): domain Eukaryota; kingdom Metazoa; phylum Chordata; class Actinopteri; order Cypriniformes; family Cyprinidae; genus Sinocyclocheilus; species Sinocyclocheilus anshuiensis. Next base: position 1,119,224 of record NW_015548255.1, read on the forward strand.
TTATTCCAAGTCTCTTATGCTATTTAAGCCTTACCAAAATGAAGAACAATAGTACCGCAATCACTGTTTTTCAATTTGAATATATTTTAAAATGTAATTTATTCCTGTGATGGCAAAGTTGAATTTCCAGCGGCCATTACTCCAGTCTTTAGTGTCACATGATCCTTCAGAAAAAAATTCTACTGATTTGGTGCTCAGGAAACATTTCTTATTATCAATGTTAAAATCAGTTGTGCTGCTCAGTACTATTGTGGAAATAGTGACATTTTTATCAGGAGTATTTTGATGAAAGATCAAAAGAAACAGCATTAATTTGAAATAGAGTTCTTATGTAATATTGTAATTTACTGTCACTTCTAAAAAAAAATAAAAAATTTGACCCCAAACTTTTCAGTGTACTTTTTTTATACTTTTTATACAATTACTAGCAGGAGCCACCATTTCAGTCAAATTGCCATTTTTGCCAAGTAGATTAAAAGTAAAAAAATCTAGTTATAAATAACCTAAGCATGTTTTTTTTACAACGTTTTTCACTAAATAAGCACAAGGAAGGATGATATTTAATAATTATATACATAACAAAACGCAGTAATAAGCATTAATGCATGCCTACATCTTACCTTTTACACTTTAATATTTGAAAAACACCATTCCAGACTTCCATTAACATTTTTAGTGATAAAAGCATGATGCATCTGCTAAATTACTACTTGCTTACCATATATACTGTTTTAAACTGTGATTATATATCTCTGTCTTCTTTCTATATTTTTAGTATCCAACTGAGGCCCCAGAGTTTTCTGCAGATCTCCCTGTTCCATTGGTCATCATGTGGACCTCTCAGGTAGTCATAAATTACTTAAAACTTTTTGAACAGAACAAATTGTTATTGAAAAGTTGATTTGGCTTTTTTATCATGTTACCAAAATTGTCCTTTTTTTTTTTTTTTTAGAAAAACAATTAAAGTGCAATGTTTTTAATTAACAAAGTGTTTGTTTGTTTGTTTTTGGCATTTGAAGGAGTGGTTTTCTTGATAAAAGGTGTTCCGTTCCACCGCCACTTTGATGTTGCTTCCATAAAAAAAACAATAACTCCGCTCACAAAGGCTCAAACTGTGCCAAATAAACTGACAGGATGGCGATCTGGAAAGCTACATATGTTAGCAGCCTCTAATGAGCCTCGACAAGTTTCCTCTTACGTATAACAATTAAAAGCGAGAACGGAGACCCATTTTTCACTGTCGTTTTCTTTTTATCATCGTCCTATGTTTTCGCCTCCTCCCCTGAAAAACAGGCTCCTCTTCAGTCATACGTTTGCTCCAATTACTTTGAGGTGGATGAAAGAGACTTGGCATATTGCACAGCAGTGGTGTGAGTTAGGGAGGGTTGTGCGTTGTGTTGGGTGAGGGATGGCAGTGGAACATGGCTCTCTGACAGAGAAGACCAGCTCAGCACATAGCAGCCTTCTGTCGGCTAAAGTCCTGCTGCGCTGCTGATGTCTTGATTCATCTCCTCTGTTCAGGGAAGAGAAAGGCCTGTCTGCCTACCTCTCACGTACATTTGAATGAGTAGTGATTACCTGCGCTCAACTGACTGTGTGTGTGAGAGAGAGTCAGTGAGTTTGTGAGTAATGTATAATATGGATCAGGAGATTTGGCGGGGTGTGCTCTTTGTTTGGTGGCGGACACAGCGGTGCAGGTGTGTCTCAGCGGGATTTGCACTCAACCAGCCACCCAGCCCCACTCCTGGAGTGCACAAAGAGAAACAATGCTCACTGCATGAATTTTACCCCCTCAGTCTGTTTCAAAAAATTAAATGGCATATACATAAAAAGTTTAGGGTCGTTAAGATGTTTTGAATGTTTTCGAAGTAAGTCATACGAAGTTATATGCTTACCAAAGTGGCATTTATTTAATCCAAACTACAGTGAAAACAGTAATATTGTAAATAAAAATTAAATGCCTTTACTGTCACTACTATGTAATTTCATATATACATATATATATACAGTGGGTACGGAAAGTATTCAGACCCCCTTAAATTTTTCACTCTTTGTTATATTGCAGCCATTTGCTAAAATCATTTAAGTTATTTTTTTTTCCTCATTAATGTACACACACACACACAACATTTGTATTAAATATATTTATCTATTAGACATATGCATGCAATCTGAACTGAAAAATATAATTATTATATTAATATTATAAATATATTTATATATCACTTTTTTCATTTAGTTCTTTAGCAGATGCTTGACAAATAAAGAAAAAAGCTATTTATAAGATATTATAGTCATAAGAGATAACAATATTGCCATTCTTCTACAATAATAATAATAATAATTATTGTTATTTGTTTTGTTTCCCTAAACATGTCAACTACAAAACAATGATAAAAAATAGAAATGTAAATTAAATGTAAATGATTGCCATTTAATTATTGAATATATTGACATCTCTAATTTTATTTTATGAGCGCTAAGTGGTCTAAATTCCATGTCAAAGGTATCCATTTATTAGCTATACTGAGATACCAATGACCAAGACTGTGTTATTGATTCAACCCTATACAGTGATAATGAATGATAACCATATTCATGTACATGTATGTTTATATTGTACTCTAAGGTACTGTGCTTTTCCACTATGTATTGTGTGTTATACAGTATAATAATCATTTGTTTAGCCCAGCATTGCTTCATTACGTGGTGGGTCCTTAACAATCACAATTATAGACTATGAGCATTAAGGAATACATATTTCTCTGTGTGCAATTATTGATTTATTTACTCAACCCTCTACATTGCGAGTAAATCACTCGCATATGCGACTAAATCTTACTCTGGGCGACTAAATAACGTCTAACATTAGCCATTGGCTAATAAAGTCTTAGATTTTACACGCCAGTATGTGTGTGTGAGGCGTTCAACACAGATTTTCACTCGATAAATACGCTGACTGAGCGCTTGAGTTTCGCTCTCCGTCAAGCGATCTGTACTATTTGGATGCGCTCAATGGATGCGCAGTATGTAGCACACAGCGCACCTGTATTTGACGTACCGTAAACTAGTTTTTTTGACTTTTGACATTGTACAAATGCAGAAAGTTTTCTGTGAGGGTTAGGGGTGGGTTTATGTTAAAAAGTGTATAACTATCTGTATATAAAAACAATCGAAGTCTATGTAATGTCCCCATTTAGA
>NW_015548255.1:1122836-1124452 GCF_001515605.1 Sinocyclocheilus anshuiensis
TGGCGAGTAAACAAAAAAATTTACTAGCCAATGGCGATTATATTGCCAAGGTGTGCGTAGAGGGTTGTTACTTGACACTTGTTCACTAAATGACTGAAAATATACCATTGAACATTATGAGGAGGGACCTAATTGGGAGAGTTAGCAGAACAGTAAGCATGCTGTCACCTCACTGGGGAGAAATCCATTGTGCCGCTCCACATTTCAGGCACATTTCCAAGAGAAATTCAATTATGAGGACATCTCGCCTGCACCATATATTTAAATAAAAGCATAACTATAATCACACAACCGGCATTAATTGGGAAATAATTGCTGTGTCTTTGCACCTGTGCAATGCTAAATTGTGTGTGCTGTATTGGCACAATGACCCATCATATTTGTTTTATGCTCTCCTTCCTATATCGGAGCATCCTATCCTGTGTGGCATCAGGAAAAATCTCATTCACATTCATATGTTCTAGTATTAAGAAAGACTAGATTTATCCAGATTACTATGCTGTTTTTCTGATGTTCCTATCTGCATATCCCTTGCCTGTCTTAAAAAAAAAAAAAAAAGAAATTTGAATTGCTGCGTTTTTGCACCTGTGCAATGCTAAATTGTGTGTGCTGTATTGGCACAATGACCCATCATATTTGTTTTATGCTCTCCTTCCTATATCGGAGCATCCTATCCTGTGTGGCATCAGGAAAAATCTCATTCACATTCATATGTTCTAGTATTAAGAAAGACTAGATTTATCCAGATTACTATGCTGTTTTTCTGATGTTCCTATCTGCATATCCCTTGCCTGTCTTAAAAAAAAAAAAAAAAGTCATTTGATTTGTTTTGTTATGTTCAATTACCAGCTCTGGCTGCTCCATTCAGCTCTGACTCTGTGCTCTCCGATTTAACATGTATGGAAATGTATCAGAGAATCAGGCACATAATCAACATCAGCACACACAAATTATGTGACAAAAGAAAGACACATGAGATCTCATCCTCTAAATGCAGCCAGTTCTGTCCCTCTTAAATCAGCTGAGATTGACTATTATGTTGTTGAGATATTACAATGCTTCAAAATTACTGTTGACAAATGTGATTTAACATCTCGCAATCGAAAATCAATCTAGTTTTCCTTTGAATCACAGCAAAAATACACAGACCACTAAAAATACACTGTGCATTTTTTTTTATACTAATATCAAATAATCCTTATTTTTCAGGGTAGAACAGGTTAATCAGCTGTTTTACTGCGTTCACATTTTAAGCTACAGCTAACATTTTTTGACCAGGACCCTCAAATATGATGAGACCCCCTTCTAAAAATAATTTAAAGCAAATCTTTTTAAATAGATATCCATCCGTCCATTCTTCAAACTGTTTGTCCTATTGAATATGTCATAGCAAGATATACGGTGTGTGTGTGTGTGTGTATATGCATGTTACTATGACTGTAAATAGAAATAATAAATAATATAAGTTAATGTCATAATACTAATTTCCACCCAGTATTTAAAAAGCAGAATGAAATAAACTAATTTCAAATTCTCACATTAACTTTTTGACGGCCCTAAAAATATGTTTTGTAAAAAAAAAAAAAAAAAACTTTTCAAGAGACTTTCCCCTGGTC
>NW_015548255.1:1124734-1143913 GCF_001515605.1 Sinocyclocheilus anshuiensis
TTTTTAAAAAAAAAAAAAAAACACTTTTCCAGAGACTTTCCCCTGGTCTAAAACCACTGGTCTAATTAAATTGATAATTTAAAGATAAGATAATTATAAATAATTAAAATATCTAAATTAAAATATCATTTAGTTTTGATTTTGAAAGTTTACCTTCAGCAGTATATGTGTACTTACAGTGCTTATAGCATATGGGCGCTTAGTGTGGCATAATTTTATATATTCAAAGTTTTGATAACACACAAAATGTTCATTTCAGTTGTTGCCTTTTTTGATGCTAAAAAAGCCTATTCATATTTATCATCATTAAAAATAAAGCAGTGGTCGTGGCTTTGAGCAGAGAGGATCTGGTGTCCAGACTAAAGCGTTCTGATTTTGGGCTGAGATTAAAGACCTTGAAAAGACCCTCAGCCGGGTGGAAAGCGAGGAGTGTGGGTCTGATGTCACAGCGGTGTGGGCGACCTGTGCTGCCTCACTCTGACAGCATGGAGTGAAACAGGGCCAAAGCCCATCAGCTGTCAATCATCAGCTGTGATTTATGAGTGGTCATACTCAAACCATTAGCTCTGCCTCACCACTGGACAGCTCCAAAGGAAACAGAGGCCTACTGTGTTTGTGTATGTTAGAATTAGAGGAAGCCGTTATGCTGAACCGTAGATGGGTCGTCTGTGATTCTCTGTGATCAAGCGCTATTGCTGAATTTCTCATTTGCTGATCTATGAGTTTTGGTCTTTTCCTGTTCAGTCACTTTTTATATTTGATTTGTTCTTGGTTGGTGCTTTAATCAATGGTTTGTTGACAGGTAGTTGATGAAGACTTGGCAGGACTTCAGTGGGAATGCTTCTTTTTTTCTTTTTCCTCCCTGAGTGTTGATGGCAGAGGGCTGAAGAGTTTGTATAAAGCAGTGATATGAAACCAGACATGTGGACAGTATCAACATTTTCCATATGCAGAAGTGTTCAGGAGTTATTAAAGACAGCCTAGCCAATGTCAGACTAAAAAAAAAAACCCTGTTGTTCCTGCAGATCAAGAGTTGCACAAGATTTTAAAAGGATACTATTTCTAGCGTCTATAGGCACTTCTGAGAGTCAGAAAAACGTTTAAGAGTACAACCGCTGACTGAGAGGCTTCATGTTCATTCAAGCCGAAATGTTTGAGCCAATTGGATTTTAAATGCAACACAAAAAATCAAATATTAAAATATGATAATTGATTAATTGCATGACTATTGTTTATTGGCAAAATGCTATGGCAGAAATCATGCACTCACATGTATACATTTGGTCAATACAATAATTTCGCTCTTTCTGCTGATCATTTTTGCCATGTTGCCATGAAATGTACTCACTCTGTTTTCTAAATAGATGTTACTGGTCCAATGATGTTATTTATTTTTTTTATTTTTTAAATCAAAACTTGATCTTCTGGTAAAATGACAGACTTGTCTCTGCTGACGTATGGCAGACTTTTCCGATCATTTAGTCCGTTTAAACCCCAACTGCAAGCTTGCATTCTTATGTTATTAACAAACAATGACTAGAACAAGTCCCCGTCCTACACTTTTGTTCTTTTCTAATAATCTGTTACACTCGGATGTATGTCACACAATACACCAGGAAGAAAAGATCTGATGCTACTTCCTTTTTTCTGTCATCACCTCCCTAATGTCGCCATTTGACTTTTCTTCTGTGGAAAAAAATAAATAAAAATGATCAGAACGTCTCGGTTACGTATGGTAACCCTCGTTCCCTGAAGGAGGGAACGGAGACGTCACGTTGGATGACCGACGAATTGGGATCTCGCTTAGAGAGACCAATCTACTTCGAGTGTAAACTAAATGAGCCAATGCACATTGGCATGCGATTATTGCATCCAGCTGCTGCTGATCACAGCGTGAGTATAAGTAGGCAGCAGATGCAGTGCATATTCAGGTTTTCGCTGAGGAGCCGAGCCGGTGACCCGGCCGCTCAGCGGTGGTACAGGAGCTGTGGCGACGGGACGTGACGTCTCCGTTCCCTCCTTCAGGGAACGAGGGTTACCATACGTAACCGAGAAATTCCCTTTCTCAGTGTATCTCAGTGTGGTATGGGAACAGCTCCAGTCAAGACTGCAAAGCCCTACAGAGAGTTGTGCGCTTAGCTGAGCGCATCTCAGGGTCTGCTCTCCCCTTTCTACAGGACATCTACCTCAAACGCTGCAAAAGCAGAACTGTTAAAATCATCAAGGACTCCAACCACCCTGGTAACTGTCTTTTCATTTTGCTGCCATCTGGTAAGCGCTTCCATAGCCTGATAAATAAAAAAATCTTGAATCTTGATCTTGAATCTTGATGGCATCCACTATCCAGTGGGCCATCCTCTGCTTAGGCGGCATTCCCCTTCTGCCGGCCTCCGTGACAGACAAAGAGCTGGTCTGAGGTCCTGAAGCGTTGCGTCCGGTCTACGTAGCACCTTAAGGCTCGGACGGGACAGAGCAATTTCCATGCAATGATGATGCATGATGATCACTGGCTGTCAAGTTCGGTTGCATTTTTGTTTGATTAACAATTTGGTTGAGTCCACCTAGGACCCCAGTGGGTAGCTGTTTGTAATGTCTGATCAAACATAAATAAACATTAAATAAAAAAAATGTATAGTATAGTAAATGTATAATGTACAGATTAAGCTAGCAGTCTAATCAACTAAAGGTGTGGTCACATTTAACACCGTTCAGCTAATTTTTGCAGGCGAAATCCAGTCATTGCAGTTGGAATCCAGACAATGAGGAAAGTCTTGTAAGGGTAAAAGATTCCTTCAAGCAGATTTCACAGCGTGTTCAGTTTTTTCCACTGGAATTTGCACATTGACCAATAGCTGCTTGATTTGAAAGTGACTTCTGTGTGAGATATAATTCATACGCATTTATACACAATTGACAACAGACATTGGACCTTTTTCGCAAATTTTAGTTGAAATTAATATGACAGCACCTTAACCGTATGCTAAACTAAAAAAAAAAAAACAACAACAAAGAATAATACATTTACATTTACATTTAGTCATTTTGCAGACGCTTTTATAATTATTATAATTACCAGAAAGTGCAATCAAAAGTACAAACGCAAACAAAAATATAAATATTATTATGTAAATATTAATATTTATATATTTATATAATATTTATATTTATTAAATATTAATATAATAAATATTTCCATTCACAATGTGGTCCACAGAAACAAGAAAGTTAGACAGGTCTGGAACGACATGAAGGTAAATAATAATAAAATTAAGGTAAAAAAAAAAAATTATTATTCGTAAATAATGAATTATAAAAATTTTATATAATTTTTTGGTGAACTGCCGCTTAGTGATAAACATAAGTCAAATACCAACTCTCAAGCAGGAAAAATACATCTGAGACTAATTCATTGCCCTTTTCTTCTATACCCAGAGCACCTTAGCCAATGTCCACAGTCAGTTCCTGCTAAATGTGGAGGCTCTGTCCGAGTTCTGGTCGTTGCTGGATGAGATAGATGAGCAGACATGGGTACTGGAACCAGAAAAACCCACAAAAGCAGACTCCATGAGAAGGATCGCCATCGGTAACATTACATTCATATTACTACATTTAAATCTCATTATTTGCAGATCACCCGCCATCCATCCAACTATGCCCATCCACAATCATTTCCTGTGATATTAAGCTGCCATATCGCTGTTCTTCCCCAGGAAACAATGTCTCAATAAAGGTACAAATTGACCCCAGACACCCCAAAATGCTGCCGGAGTGCTGTTTGCTCGGGGCTGAGCACGGTAGGCATTTTTCATATCTGCAAATCTCTGTTTATCTCCATACAGCTTTTATTACGGTTTCCTGCATGTGAGAGGCAGCTCGGATGTGAGAAACTCGTACCTCCCTCTCACGCTCTTGTTTTTCAATTACCTCCGTACATACAGTGGGTACGGAAAGTATTCAGACCCCCTTAAATTTTTCACTCTTTGTTATATTGCAGCCATTTGCTAAAATCATTTAAGTTAATTTTTTTTCCTCATTAATGTACACACAGCACCCCATATTGACAGAAAAACACAGAATTGTTGACATTTTTGCAGATTTATTAAAAAAGAAAAACTGAAATATCACATGGTCCTAAGTATTCAGTCCCTTTGCTCAGTATTTAGTAGAAGCACCCTTTTGATCTAATACAGCCATGAGTCTTTTTGGGAAAGATGCAACAAGTTTTTCACACCTGGATTTGGGGATCCTCTGCCATTCCTCCTTGCAGATCCTCTCCAGTTCTGTCAGGTTGGATGGTAAACATTGGTGGACAGCCATTTTTAGGTCTTGCACTTAAACGCAGGAAGGGAGCAATTAAATTACACGCGCTCCTTCTTAGCCGAGGGCAATTATTATAATTACCAGAAAGTGCAATCAAAAATACAAACGCAAACAAAGATATAACGTAGAAATAGGCAGAAAACGAAATATTCCTTCCTAGCAGAAAGTAATAATTCAAACAGCAGATCTATAAACAAGTATTACGCAAAACACTCACGTGCAGCCGTCTGTCTCTTTTGTTGACTAATCGCTTGGCCTGAGTTATGACAGTGACCAAGCAGTTTAAATACTCTACAGTCGCTGTGGCCGCCTTCTAATTAGCACAGCCAATAGTCTATAGCTGGCCAATTCCTCAAATCGAAACTACAGTTCGCACTTAAACGCAGGAAGGGAGCAATTAAATTACACGCGCTCCTTCTTTGCCGAGGACAATTATTATAATTACCAGAAAGTGCAATCAAAAGTACAAACGCAAACAAAAATATAAATATTATTATGTAAATATTAATATTTATATATTTATATAATATTTATATTTATTAAATATTAATATAATAAATATTTCCATTCACAATGTGGTCCACAGAAACAAGAAAGTTAGACAGGTCTGGAACGACATGAAGGTAAATAATAATAAAATTAAGGTAAAAAAAAAAAATTATTATTCGTAAATAATGAATTATAAAAATTTTATATAATTTTTTGGTGAACTGCCGCTTAGTGATAAACATAAGTCAAATACCAACTCTCAAGCAGGAAAAATACATCTGAGACTAATTCATTGCCCTTTTCTTCTATACCCAGAGCACCTTAGCCAATGTCCACAGTCAGTTCCTGCTAAATGTGGAGGCTCTGTCCGAGTTCTGGTCGTTGCTGGATGAGATAGATGAGCAGACATGGGTACTGGAACCAGAAAAACCCACAAAAGCAGACTCCATGAGAAGGATCGCCATCGGTAACATTACATTCATATTACTACATTTAAATCTCATTATTTGCAGATCACCCGCCATCCATCCAACTATGCCCATCCACAATCATTTCCTGTGATATTAAGCTGCCATATCGCTGTTCTTCCCCAGGAAACAATGTCTCAATAAAGGTACAAATTGACCCCAGACACCCCAAAATGCTGCCGGAGTGCTGTTTGCTCGGGGCTGAGCACGGTAGGCATTTTTCATATCTGCAAATCTCTGTTTATCTCCATACAGCTTTTATTACGGTTTCCTGCATGTGAGAGGCAGCTCGGATGTGAGAAACTCGTACCTCCCTCTCACGCTCTTGTTTTTCAATTACCTCCGTACATACAGTGGGTACGGAAAGTATTCAGACCCCCTTAAATTTTTCACTCTTTGTTATATTGGCTGCAATATAACAAAGAGTGAAAAATTTAAGGGGGTCTGAATACTTTCCGTACCCACTGTAAGTGCACATGCTGTAAATGCTTTACTGCATTTAGACAGGAGCGCTACAGCTGGAGCGGCCGAGCTGACAGCCATATGTTTGCGGCGCAATGTGCTTTTAGATTTCGAGTGAGATGGTGCTGGAATGGAGGTCAGTTTGCACTATTTAAGCAGCCGTGATTGTTTCTTTAAATCCAAGGTCATGCTTGGCTGACAATAGCACACAGAACACATTGTCAGTTGCCTAGCAATGTTATTCATTGATATTAAATCCACACTTCAGTAGTCAAGACAGTGGCAGTCGTGGACCCTCCGAGCGCGGGGTCAGACAGAAATATTGCTTTTTGCATTTACAAATGACAAACAGAGAGTGTGGCTATCACGTTCCTCCCAGATTGATCTCTCGGGTGGAACAGCCATGACGTTTTATTTTAATTATTTGAATATTTCCCTTTCTGTCAGACTGTTTGTCACAATGGGAAATGCCCTGTTCTTTCGCCCGCTCTGCTGTGGCATTTCTTCGAGAGAATAGAGATTAGAGGTAAGAAATGACACGGCTGTGTATTGTCTGTCAGTGCTCTCCGATCAGGTGAGGAACGCTGAATGAGAGATGAGGTAGAGTTAATTGAAACTGCTCGGCTACATTAGAGGGGTGAGCGCCGTTCTTGCCTTCATATACAACACTCCCTCTGGCTTGTTTTTGCCATGCAGATTGATTGATATGATTTATGTTGATGGCATTTTTGTCCCCCAATGCTTTGCAAACATTATGAAGTCCAGTGTGGATTGCTATTACAAAATACATAAATAAGTGTGTATGTTTTAATACTGAATAATTTAAGATGTGACAGAACAGATAACAGCTTACTTAATTTAACAATTCTCAATAAAAGTTAAAGGTTAAATGTCCATACTTGTTATTTTATTAAATGGTAAATAAAAAAATTAGTTGACATATAGTTACATTTTTAAATAATTAGTTAATATTTAAATTAATGATTTAATTTAAATGAATATGGATTCATATGGATATATTTGTAAACAATATACACAACCATTAAAAAAAAATGTATTCGACAAAAACACATTAAATTGATCAGAAGTGACAGTAAAGACATTTATAGAGTTAAAAAAAAGATTTCCATTTCAAATAAATGCTGTTCTTTTGAACTTTCTATTCAAATAACCTGGGGGGAAAATGTATAACAGACTGTTTTTAACATCAGTGATAATAAGAAATGTTTCTTGAGCACCAAATCAGCATATTAGAATGATTTCTGAAGGATCATGTGTCACTGGAGAAAGCTGAATCTGCTGAAGATTCAGCTTTGCCATCACAGGAATAAATAGCATTTTATAATATATATTAAAATAAAGTAATATTATTTGACAATACTACTGTTTTGCTGTATTTTTGACCAAATAAAAGCAGTCTTGGTGAGCTTCTTTCATAAACATTAAAAAAATCTTACCAAAACCATTAAACATTGTTTATTAGTATTGTTTGCTAGTATCGACTTAATACTGAAGCAGCTGTACTTTTGACTTTTGTCACTATAATTCTGTAATTATAACTCTTGCTTTTGTCTTTCAGTTGTCACTCCTTTAAGGAATAAGTTGAATGCTAATATGCATTTATGGTAAGCAAATAATTATACATTTCTGTTTGATTCCGACTACTCTTTTTTTTCGAAGGAGGTTGAACATGATTAACGAGGAATCAAAGTGGATGTTGCATATTTCAATGCAAATTTGCCATTTCATGTGCATGCCGCACATATTGTTCAGTGGATATCTGTATTACAGTGTAAAATGAATCAGAAACCACATGGTGAGAATGTCTTGGCCCAGAATGTTGATTCTCACAGTGATATCCTGGATTTTTTTGGGCAGTAATCACTGAGCTGTATTCATTATGCCATCATGACTTGACTGTATGCATTTAATTAGTGTATGAAGGTCTGATTTCCTTCTCTCCTCATAGGAACCCTGACTGCAGTGTCCTACAGAATATGAAGGATGTGTTGGAGATAGAATTTCCATCACCTACCACCCACGAAAAATCTGTACGTTGCATATTTTCATCTCATACACTGCCACTTACAATTAGTTCCACAGCACCATCACATTTGAAGCTTGCAGGGGTTTTTTCCCCACCTCCTTTTCTCTTTATGTTTTTATCATCGGGAGAGGTGGGTACGGATTTCCTTTAATTGGGTTGTTTGCAGATAAGATCATTACAATAACAAAGGCGACAGAATCTTCAGCACTATCAAGAGCTGTTTAATCATAGCTCCGCCATTTATCTTTTTCTCCTTGTGTGCATTTTTTATGCTTTCTCTCTTTCAGCTCGCGGGTTGAAAGGGCGCAGTGTTTATTCACAGTCTGTACCGCAGATTAATGCTTGACCATCATTAACATTCTGAAGCGAGAAAAGTTTACTTGACCAGATGTTGAAATTTTTATCTTCTATCCTTTTAATGGATTGCTCAGGGAAAAAAAGCCTCTAATTATCTGAACAGCAATATGCAAACACGGACAGTGGACGAGAAGAGAGCAGAAGAATGGGGGGAGGGGGATGAAGAGGGGGTCAAGCATATATAGGGTTGATGAGTCCACCTGAGTCTCCTCACCCTGTGGGAACAAATATGAGCCGCCGCACACAAGCAGGGAGGGTGAATTTCAAATGCAGAATTTCAGATCAGACTCAGGGGTACAATATATGAAAGTGATGCTTTTCATTTAGTTTTATAATTATATATATTATTTTCACCATTAACTCACTGATTATTTACTCACCATCATGTGATTCCAAACCTGTATGACTTTCTGAATGATTTCAGTGGAACACAACTGGAGAAATTTTGTTTCAATGTACAGTACTGGTCACTATTTACCAACCATGCAATGAATGGAGACGATTTAAATTAAGATTAAGATTAAAAAAAATTTTTTTTAAAAAGTGGTCCATACATCCTACGAAGAATTTTAAAACTTAGTGTGAAGTACAAATCAAAATAATTGTTTACTGAAAATCAGTGCATTTATTTATTTATTTTTTGGAGTTGCTGAATATTTTAATTGAATCAGTTGATCCAGTTCACAAAACCAGTCTGAATGATTCATTCACAAATTCAACTCACTGACTCAGTTGCCAAGGCAAGCTTTTCTAAATGTTCAGTTTGCATCTTATATTTATACTTTATTTAAATTACAGAAATTTTCAGTTTTAATTATCAACTCTGCTTACTGGAAAGGAAGGTTATCGGTTTAAAAAAAAAAACTTTCTCACACAAAGCTATCTAGCTTCAAAAGACTTAGGATATATTTTATGAGTGGACCACTTTTATGATGCTGCTTTTATACACATCTTTTATGAAAATTAAAAGATTCTATCCCCATTCGTTTTAATGGCATATAAGAATAACTGGTAGATTTGTCAAAATTTCTCCTTTTGTGCTCAAAGGAAAAATAGAAAATCCTACAGATCTGAAACAACACAAAGGTGAGTAAATGATGACAAATGTCATTACGGGATACACCAAGATATCTTTTTCCTTTATTGAAAGCTTGTACATTTGAAAGCTTATCTCATTTTGTTGCTGTGTATACACAGAGTTTCAGTGTTGAATGTGGCATCTGCTACTCTTATCGACTTGAGTCAGCTATTCCAGATCAGGTCTGCAATGATCCGCGCTGTGGCCAGCCTTTCCATCAAGTGTGTCTTTATGAGGTAAGAGCTTCAGATTCAGCAATCAGAAACAATGACCCTCAGCACATACAAAAATAAATAAAGTTTAACAGTATTGTAAACAACAGAACAATCGTAGATTACCATGCTGAGACCAGTATGCAATTTTCTGAAGTTTTTAATTGATAGTATTTATTTCATCTTTTGAGTTATTTGTCTTCACAGTGGCTGAGAGGTCTGCCCACCAGTCGCCAAAGCTTCAATATTGTGTTTGGAGAATGTCCTTACTGCAGCAAGGTAATATTCAACTTGATCACAAAAACACAGCAAACACACAATAAAAAAATCACTTTATTTAAATCCACAAATACATGTATAGTGCAAAAATGACTGACAAATCATTCATGCTAATTTCTACTTTTTTTTTTTTTTTTTTTCGAAAACCAATACTATTAAAGGAATAATTCACCCAAAAATAACAATTCTTTCATAATTTACCCTTATGTCATTCCAAACCTAGGTGACTTTCTTCCATGGAATGCAAAAGAAGATTTTGCAAAATGGTAACAATATCCTTCATTTGTTCAAAAATACATACAAATAAATCCATAACCTCTTCTACAAAGAGAATGTTTTCCATTTCTGAATTAAAATACATTTTGATATTTTTTAGGAGTATGTGAAAATGGTCACAGGAAACGCTTAACAAAATCTGTTCATTCAGAGTAGGGGTCAAGTGTCATTACGGCTCCAGTGAGGGTAATACCAACAACCAACAACAGTCAGTACCGTAACAACAAGGAAGATCAACATTCTTTTGATTGGCCATTTAGCCTGATTTTCTGATTTCCCAAAGCCATCTCCTTCTCTGTAATGGTACTGAGTCCATTCATCTTCCTGTCCACAAACATCACTTCCCCAGTGGTCTCCTTCATCGTCAGTTTCTTCCCACTGCTTTGGATTCCAGCTGTGTTTCCTGCTGTAGTTCCCCCAATAGTCGACTTTGCTGACTTCTGCATGGTCGTCATTTAGTGTCAGAGTACGTGTTTGCTGGTTCTCGTGACCGTTTTGTCTTCCCCTCATGGTCATCCAGGTCTTGCCCTCGTAAACATCTGCGTTCCTCTTTTCCTGTGTTGTTGGAGCAAATGTTATGTTTTCAAAATATAAGAAATAGAAATGAGAGGGCTGGTATGTTGAATTTGTTAATAGACTTTTGTATCATATAATAAACACCGCAAAACATATTTGTATTTCCTGTGACTCTTGATGCTTTTAAAACATTGATCAATTTGAAAAAGTAAATGATTGACAATGCTCTATTTGGCATTTGGCCTGCACTCTGCTGCTGGTTTTACTTGTTCAAGTTCCTGTCTCTGCCGTGCTTCTGCTCTTGTTCTAGGATGAACTCGTGGAGGGAGGGGCTCATCTTCATCACTGATGTCCTCATCACTTTCATAAGGCCTAGGACTTTGCCTGACGCTTCCTTTAGCAGCCATGTCAGCTTTGTTTGGTTTCTATGAAGATGACACCAATGAATAATATCAATGAGAGTGTATTAAACCACTGTATGATAACACTATATATTACTTATGTATGCAAGAGCAACTTTCTATTTATCAAAAATACTGAGAAAAAAGTATCAGTTTCCACAAAAATATTAAAGGGATAGTTCAACCAAAATTTTAATTCTGTCATTATTTACTCACACTCGTGTTGTTCTAAACCAACAATTATTCTCTTCCCTGTCATCTTATTTTAATAATATTTACAATGTTGCTGTATTATTGATCAAATAAATGCAGTCTAGTTAAGCATAAGAGAATCAAAAACATTAAAAACCTTGCAGACCCCAAACACTATGACCGGTAGTGTAAATTTTCATGTATATTGTAAATACCCATTTATACTGTGACAAACTTAAGTTGATTCTTAAATTAAACAATTGGCTTTTAAGCCAATTTTATTCGGTTGTTTTTAGAATTATACCTGTTTGTGCGTCTCTCGTTTTGTCTTGCTCCAAACTTTGTTTGATGTTGACCCACGCAACTCTTCCTCATCATCTTCCTCTGCCATCACCACAGGCTTTGATCTTGCTGTTTTTTTTCTCAGTAGTTCTGGGTTGGCTTGCAGCCTATGGGAAGTTAAATTAAATGACAGGAATTTACTTGCTTTTGTCTCTGAGCATTCACAAGAGAGAGAAAGTGAGCATTCACAAGAGAGAGAAATGTTCCCTCCCTGACCTGGATCCTGAGAGGAGAGGACCTGCCCTGATTAATCACATCTACTGCTCTCCCTAATGTGGCAACGGTCCAAACTAAATTTGGCCACAGATCACCAACGAGGTCAGCTGTAGGCAAAATAAACTCCAGGAGTGTTGGAGTGACACAAGGAGCCGTTGGCCTCACACTGCCTGACGTGGTTTCAGGAGAGCTGAGGCACAAGGGGGACATTGATGGTGTTGTTTTAGCTTTTATTCAAAGGAACTTCAGCTACATCTTCTAGAAGGAGATGAACAGAACCACTGAGAAAAACAACTACAAAGAAAAGAGGATTCAAATCTTAATGCCCTTGCTCTTGACACTGATGCTTTCCATCTGTGCAAGAGGTGATCAAGGTCAGAGGAAAAAGACACTTCTGCACACTGCTTTGTAAGAACTCTCCATTCATCCTTGTAGAAAATTCAAATACATTGATACAGCAACCATCACCCAACTACCTGGGCACAAAACAGGAACATCTATGTATTCACTGAAGGAGCAATCAAATCTTCTCAACTTTGAACTTGCAGTATAACCAATCCAGCCTGAGCAACATCATCACACACTGTCCTGTAGTCTAACCCCTATCAGGGAAACACAATTTTAGTCTAACACTTGTCTGGTGCATCTGGAAAGCTCCTACATCTAGGTCGGGAACCACATATTCAAGTTGGAAACAAAATACAGAAATAGTTGTGAAAAAAACAACAACCAATTAATGACAACAACAGCTCATTGTTTATCTTGTATCACTGGGTAAAGATCAGGGTTGTGCAGAACTGTGAGTGCGGTCATGTTTACCGTTGTCTGCCGAATTTTCTTGAGTGAAATCCATTTATTTCAATTGAAATCCAAGTGATCAGGAATTATGTGTGAGGACAGATTTTTTTTACTGGGTTCAAGTTGGTCAAGGGATCAAAATAAAGCTGCTTGGTTTGAAAGTGACTTGTGTGAGCTTCATACATCGCTACACTATTGAATTCTGACCTTCTTTTTTTTTTCAAGTGAAATTTCACTTAAATTTCTTAGTTCATTCATGGCATGATATTTTTTATATTATTCAAATCATTTGATTTGTATGATTCATGATTTATTTATAAAACACTTGAAAATGCAAAGGTCAATCTAAAACTAGAACTGAGATGTGTTCTTCAGGTGGTCCACAGTGTTACTAACTGTGCAGAGTGGTTTCAATATCAGGGTACAAAGGAGAGTAAATGACACCCTAAACACTGAGGGTATTTACCAACCCGTCTCCAAATCCTCAACACTGAGCCTTCTCTATTGAACCACAGATCAAACTGCTGGACAGCTCCACATAAAAGTGAGAGGCAATTCTAACTGGCGATCTTTTGGCCTCCACAAAATGTGTGTATTCATCAGTCCCAAATTGGGTTGCTCGGGTGTTCGCAAAAGTTCAGCGTTTCAAGTTGGCAGTGATCAACTGTGAAGTGATTCCAGAGGAATTAAGGTCTCTCCACTCCAGACCTCTTGAGATCAAATAAGCCTTTTGCCAAGGTCAGCATAGGTTAACCTATGACACCATGGTCAAGATCCACCAGCTTATTCCCCTTATAGAGGAAAAGTGCCATTCTTGTCTCTCATAATAGAGTGCAGGAATTCAATGTAGTGTATTTTAGGCAGTTCGATTCTGAATGCGCATACAGACATTGAAATACACTGCATGTGATTGCAATAAATAAAAGTACTTTAATTAAATAGCTCTCTTGTACATTTTTGACACTGCACTGAGCTGTGGCCCCAGGCTGAGGGCCTTTAGTAACTTTGAGTCTGTCACCACTGTGTAAATCTTCTTTTTTCTGGTCTGCACCACTTCGGCCCAACTGCAACGCCGCCAATAGGCCAGTCAGACGACTCTGAGCAGAAGTGGGAGTCAGTGTAGCAGGGAACGGGTCAGAGGAGGGTTCCCAAACCTGAGCATCTCCTTCTCTCTCCCAGACAGATAAATCTGCCGCAGCCCACAAGCTGCTCTGAATGCTCCAGCCCCGGCTCATATGGTCTCTATTAAGACTACTGGGCTGATGTGCCAAAGCATCTCACACTCACCCTTTGTGTGGTTGGCCTTGCTGTCTCCATCAGTCTCGGCCTAGAGAGGTCCAATGGGCCTTGCGGCCCGGCCACTGACAGAATCTTCCTGAGGGCCTGGTAGTCTGGCTTTTCATTGTAGCCAAGGTTTTTCACACTGGACAGGTACCTGGCGATCTCTGCAAGGGGTCAGAAAGAAGGACATCTGAATATGCAAAACCTAAAGGACTAGTTCACCCAAAAAAATAAAATTCTGTCACCATTTACCCTCATGTCATTCCAGACTTTCTTTCTTCTATGGAACACAGAGATATTTTAAAGAAAATTTCAGTTTTTGTTCAAACAATGAAAGTTGGGGTCCAAAACTTTCAAGCAGCATGAAATTAATCTAAACACCTCCATTTATCCAATGAATTTAATCAAAATAAAATACTTTATTCACTTTTAAATCAAATCAAAACATTGACTGACATAAACAAATACAGACTACTGTACATTGAATATAGCAACACAAATGTCAAAACTCATTGGTTCTTGCACGTCACATGACCAAACGTCATGACATTCTTATCACCACATTTGATGTAGGCTGTGCATGCATGCATACAGAACAGAATTGGACTATGCCATTCATGTTGTATGGATTAATTTCACGCTACTTTTATGTGCTTTTTAGGGCTTGAAGTTTTCGACTTTCACAATATGGATAACAACAGCTGAAATATTCTTCAAAACATCATCCTTTGTGTTCTGCAGATCAGTCTTCTTTCTTGGTTGGACTATAACTTTAATACGCTTTCATAAACAATCTTGAAAATCAGATGTTGAGCAGGACACATTGTCAAAACATCTCATCATGTAAAACATCCCAAATGTATCCTTTTATGAAAACTACAGAATTGAGACTACTGTGGAGGTGGACCGTGGTTCCATATTTGCATAATTCACATATAAACCCCAACTGAGCTGGTCTGCATGTTTTATGTTGATGTATCCTGCAGTTGACCTAGATGCTTACTGAAAGCATGCACAAAAGTTCGGCCAAGTGACAACCTGCATCTGCAGACTTAATTTTCATTTTAAAGGGAACAAAAACCACATCTTCCTAACAAATGGACGGTGGCAGAAGCACAATGTAGAAGGGCCTCTCTGTTCATATGAGAACACAAATGTGTGTCTAATATGGGCACCTTCCATTCTTCACTGTAATAAATATGCTAGATGCAGTGCTACACCGGTGCGCATTCTCTTTGTGGCAGCCCAGCTGAATGTATACCACATGCGCAGCCTTGATGCATGTTAGAGGTCTTATCTTTCTGGTCCAGCTGCAGCCAGCCTCTCAAGGTTGGGGGAATAAGGCCTCATCATAATCATAGATCACAAAGCCCCCTTTCAAAAGACGAACATGCCCTCGCTCCCTGTGGAGGGGGGAAAGATACTGCGGGGACGCTAGGGCCCGTTGATGAAGGAGAGGCAAGGAGATTGCGCTTGTGGGGATGGCGAGGAAGCCAAGTCCCTGCCCCATACCTTGTTGATCAATGCAAATGGTCTGCACGCTCACGTGCACCTACCCTTGCTGGAGCCGGAGATGGACATGTTCAGGACAGAATCTGGCAGGTTAGACATCAGCCTGTGGTCAAGTGATGATAAAGGGAAAGGTTAACCAGAGGTCCTGTTGCAAAATGCATCTGAAAACATATCTTTGCTTTCGACTCATGGAAATACACAACATATTTTTACATTTTTAGTGTGAAGAACTGTATTGTCTATTCTAAAGATCTGCAGAGTCTTATAATCCACAGCTTAAATTTCCAGACAAGAAATAAAATCGGTGGCCTTACACCTTTGGTGGAGTTTTTACGCTTTAACGAAGCAGTTGAGTGAATAATTCAGGCTGAATAAGCACAGAAAGCCTCTGATCAGCAGCCACTGTACACAACAGAGCACAAGGCCTAGACCTGTGGTGAAAAGGGGAACGTACTTGGCCTTGGCCTCCTGGACCTCAGCTGGGTTCTTAAGAGATGAGAGCCAGGGCAGAGTTCCACACTGCCAGTGAAGCAAGCAGTAGCCCAACACCTCCAAGTCTCCTCGTCTGGATGGGGCTGTTGGAGAAAGTGAAAATAAGGAAAAGAAGTTGAGTGTCGGTTGAGAAGCAAGTTAAAACCCATTGATTGAATGACCCGTCCATTGGCTGCTGAAATATGCCCTTATAAAAAAGGCGGAGAAATGGAGGGGGGATTGATATGGAGGAGTATTTTGTTTTCTCAGCTGGTGCCCTGGCCTGCCTCACAGGCTAACGGGGCTTTTCTAAGAGGGGCTGAGAGTTGAAAGAGTAGGTCAGTTTCCTCCCACCAGCGTTCCTCACATCTCTCTCACACTCCCTCCTCCTTCGTCTGGTCTGGCGACTCGTCCAGGAACCTGATCCTGACGGCCTCTGACATGATCCAGACAGCCTGTGGCCCGGCCCGACACTCTCTCCGATGGAGAGCCAAGCAGTAAAACAAAGAAATAAATGTCTGGGCCCAAATAGTTTCCACATGTTTCTGGATTTCGTGGGGTCTCCGCTGGCCTTAAGAGAAGAGCCTGAGAGCGTGTGCATGTGCTCCCTAAACCTCCTCCAACTCCACCTCTGCTGTAGCACATTACACAACTGCCATCTAGTGTAAATGTCTTTTGTATACTAAAAACTTTTTACAAGGCCACTTCATCTTTTATGGTTCTCACATTTATTTAACATCCAGGAAAAAACTCTAGGTATCAATACAGATTTCTTAAATCGGTTTGTTTCTGATTCACAAACTCTTGATTTGATTTAGATTTTAATTTGTTTAAATTTGATTTCAACTCTTTTGGAAAGGATGCAGTCCTTACATATTCTTAAATTTCTAATTCTGTAAATTATACCAAGGTTCAGACTGATTCAAATCACTAACTCATCTTCTTGGACTATTCATTGCAAGAACCAACTCATAAGAGCCTGATGCTTCAATGGAGATTGAAACATTCAGTTAAGAATCGGGCAACACGTCACACTGTATGTTTTTGTTTCACTGAAAAGAACCAGCTCATGAGAGTCATTAATTTAGGAATCAGACTACATTATTTTTTGCTGTATATATTTGATTTACTGAACAGAAGCAGCTCATAAAAGAGTCAGACTACACTGGTCATATTGCATGTTGCCTCTGAGAACAACTCAATCAATTTTTTTTTTTTTTACCCAGCACTAAATTTTTTATTACATTTGTCTGACAATGCTAAACAACTCTAGATTCTACGCAACTGTTCTTAACCTCAGGAGCAGAAGAGATTAGTACTTTTGGAATAAGTACTTTTGGTCTTCAAATAAGTCCAAGAGAGCTGGTTTCACACTTGCATAAGCTCAATGGGAATCTATCCCAGTTCAGTTTTAACAACACCGCTCTAATGTTACAGCAAAAGCATTTGCTTATGAGCACTGGGTGTGAAATGGCCTCACTTAAACCGACTGCTTAGTCTTTCGCCAACCAGACAGACAGCAGCAGCATTTAGATATTAAATATTCATTTTGGATCCCAGCTATTAAACTAAAATACATTTTGGGTCAGACTGACCAATTACAGGTTGACTTTAAACCAAGGACCCTCAATGAATTACGTTCACCTAAATTTCAATCTGAATGGAACGGTTTTTTCAGTTCCGCTCGTATACGAGAGTTAACCTCCCCGTTAAGCATGTCCCTTCATGAAAAGCTCCAACTTCATCAATAAGGGTAAATTAAGGCACATAATTTGTCCGTGCCTAGAGAGTGTATTAACTCAATACTGTAACTGCAGTCCATCTCCTGAGAAATTACCTATTGACTGCATTCTTCAAAAGGGAAAATCTCTGCCTAAATCCATGGCCATCATTGATCCTGCCATGCCAATTACGGAGTCAGCCTCCCTGCCCGCTAGCCAGCAACACCATTAGGCCACGTATATAGGTTTTCTTTATTTTTCTTCAACCTTGACCAAACTAATTTAGCAAACACACAATTTAATAGAAAAGATTTTAACATCCCTCACAGGTGACCTTGGAAAAAAAAAAAGCCTCTTAAGTGGCATGTAAAAAGAGCACTATGACTAAAGACTAAATTGCACAAGATAAGACATGCTCTGTAAACATTTTGTCCGCCTCTGTAATAGGTGCCGAAGGGGTGGGCTGCCTGGCCTAGTCCTAACACCGATTCACTTATAAAAAAGGCTGAATCACAAGAACGATGTATTCCTGGCTGAGCACAACACCTTCCATCAGATAGAAGCTGTTGTTCATAATTACGGCCTATTGTTATTGTGATTATCCAAAGCGCCATGTCAAACTCTTGAACCTCTCCTTCTGAATTTCAGCCGGCTCACTTCAAACCTACAGGTGATAATTAGGCCTTTAGCATGGGGTTCAGCGGAACACAAAGTGCCCGTCTCTGCACTCCTCACCATGGTAACAAATCAACATCTACACGGGGTGCCAAGGGCCAAAAGAAAATGATCTACATTCATCTACAGGTCAGACCATGCTAATGACCTACACAACAGCTGCCAACAGCCTACGTCAAGACGGCTAGTGAGGTGACGTCGGCTCGGCCACAGTGTGTTTGATAGTGGCAGTAACAATGTTTGTCAAATTTACAGCCTTGCTGCTTTGAGTTTAGCTTTAGGAGTGGATCAGAACACTGAACTCCCGAGTCGGTGCATCAGTGGGTAGGTGTTTTTATAAACTCTCAAGTGTTATATCACTTGCCATATGCAGTGTGATTTACACAGTACAACTGGCCATACATTTACAGAGCAGTGAGACAGAATGAGGACCATATGTAGAATCCTGTACATGAAAAGTTAACAAATTGTATCAGGTAAGAACATGGTCTTGTCTGAAAGCAGCCAGACCTTGGTCTGAACCCGAGTATGATTTACTTTCTGATGTATCAAACAATGTGTTGTTCTGAGTCCGCACTATGAGCTACGAGTCATGTACTTTTTTCCCTTTTATATCACGAAACAGTAATAATACACACAGGCATTCCCACTTATTCATCCTCCACATATAAAACCAACTTAAAGGGGTGGTTCATTGCAATTTCACTTTTTTAACGTTAGTTAGTGTCTAATGTTGCTGTTTGAGCATAAACAATATCTTCTGCATCTCTCTCTCTCTCTCTCTCTCTCTCTCTCTCTCTTTCAGCTTACCTCCAACAAAGAACTGTTACAATTATACACTTATTTTCACATAGTTATGAGAAGCGCTAAACGCGTTAAAACGCGCGTGCAGATGCCGTACTGTATTAAAGCTTTAATCAGGATAAAACCGTATATCAAAAGCTAACATAAGCAGTAGCATTTACAAATAACAGCGTATCTAAAAGTATGACACAACAACAAACAAAAAACATAGGCCTACCATTAAAAGCCATGCTTGCACAGGTTCTGCACGATCCTCTTCAATA
>NW_015548255.1:1143981-1144173 GCF_001515605.1 Sinocyclocheilus anshuiensis
ATGATCCTCTTCAATAATATCCTCTGCTTCTCAATCGGGCTCAAACTGATAAGCGATATTAACGATGCAGTTGTTTATAATACAACCGGAGCACATGCCGCCGAAGTGAGGTGCGGGACGTTTAGACGCGCGCTAGAGGCGGTTTAGCCAATCACAACACACTGGGCTAGCTAACCAATCAGAGCCCATCGC
>NW_015548255.1:1145783-1147082 GCF_001515605.1 Sinocyclocheilus anshuiensis
CGCCTTTGTTTACAATACAACCGGAGCACATGCCGCTGAGGTGAGGGGCGGGACATTTAGACTCGCGCTAGAGGCGGTTTAGCCAATCACAACACTCTGGGCTAGCTAACCAATCAGAGCCCATCGCCTATTTCTGAGGGAGGGGTTTCATAAAAGAAGGAAATGATCAGCCCGTTTCTCAGAGAAGGGACAGAGCAGTGTGGAATAAAGGTAAATAATGAAGCGTTAACACATGTTAAGACTGCACCCCATAAACACAATCAAGCCTAGAAAAAACCCAGTGAACCACCCCTTTAATAATATAACACAGTACTGTTAAAGAAAAATATGGAATTAACTTGTTTCAATCTACATAAAAGCCTATTTTTTTCTTGCCAGTGATTTTCTAACTTCTTGATACCATGAACCCCAAAAGTATGTGAATCTCTATGATTAGCTGTTAATTTGAGGGTGAAATTAGAGTCCATCTGTTCAGAGGTGTTTTCAAACAGTGGAATGATTATCAGGTGTCATTGCCTGCCCTGTTTTCTTTAGAGAACAGGGATCTATGAAAGTCGGATCATGTTTGCGGAAGTGAATCATGGCACAAACAAAGGAGTTGTTGCTAATCAGGCTGGAAAAAGGTTACAAAACTATATCTAAAGAGTTTGGAACCCAGGGTAACTTCTAAGCGACTAAAGGCCTTTCTCACATTGGCTAATGTTAATGTTCATGAGTCCACCATCAGGAGAACACTGAGCAACCATGGTGTGCATGGCAGAGTTGCAAGGAGAAAGCCACTGATCTCCAAAAAGAAAATCACTGCCCGTCTGCAGCTTGCTAAAGATCATGTGGACAAGCCAGAGGACTATTGGAGAAATGTTTTGTGGACAGATGAGACCAAAATATAATTTTTTGGTTTATATGAGAAGTGTTCTGTTTGGAGAAAAGAACACACTGCATTCCAGCATAAGAACCTCATCTCATCTGCGAAACATGGTGGTGGTAGTATCGTGGTTTGGGCCTGTTTTGCTGCATCTGGTCCAGGACGACTTACCATCACTGATGGAACAATGAATTCTCAATTATACCAGCAAATTCTGAAGGAAAATGTCAGGACATCTATCCGAGACCCGAGTGTCAAGAGAAACTGGGCCATGCAGCAAGACAACGACCCCAAGCACACAAGTCATTTTACCAAAGGATGGTTAAAGAAGGACAAAGTTAATGTTTTGGAATGGCCGAGCCAGAGTCTGGACCTTAATTCAATTGAAATGTTGTGGAAGGAGCTGAAGCAAGCAGTTCATAGGAGGAAACCCA
>NW_015548255.1:1148172-1153637 GCF_001515605.1 Sinocyclocheilus anshuiensis
TCATCTCATCTGTGAAACATGGTGGTGGTAGTATCGTGGTTTGGGCCTGTTTTGCTGCATCTGGTCCAGGACGACTTACCATCACTGATGGAACAATGAATTCTCAATTATACCAGCAAATTCTGAAGGAAAATGTCAGGACATCTATCCGAGACCCGAGTGTCAAGAGAAACTGGGCCATGCAGCAAGACAACGACCCCAAGCACACCAGTTGAAGTGGTTCTGTACTGAGGAATGAACAAAAACTAATACAAGATGTTGTGCAGGACTTATCAGCAGGTACAAGAAATTTTACCTGCAGTTACTGCTGCAAAATTGGGTCACACCAGATACTGAAAGCAAAGATTCACATACTTTTGCACTGCACAGAAATGTAACACTGGGTCATTTTTCTCAATACATAAATGACAAAGAAAATATTTTTGTCTCATTTGTTTGATTGGGTTCTCTTTGTCTACTTTCAGGACTTGTGCAAAAACCTGCTGATGTTTTGGGTCATATTTATGGATAAATATAGAAAATTCTAAAGCAGCACTGTATGTATGTGACGAAAAGTGAAAGTGATGTGACATGTGGCCAAGTATGGTGACCCATACTTCGAATTAGTGCTCTGCATTTAACCCATCCAAAGTGCACACACACAGCAGTGAACATACACCAATATATTTTAATATGTTTATAAATATTTCACAAAACATTTTTATAGACCACTTGGCACCATGGAGTTTTTGCTACAACAACTTGCTACATTTAGGGGGTGGGGGGAATCAATATCAAATATTCAACTTTAAATATTTTTTCTGCTGACTGGGCATCTTGTCTTTTTTCATGCACTTTCAAAATTAACAGCAACAGATACATGGCTATTAGCAAGCTTTACCACTGTGTATTCAGTATTGAACTCCTGTAATATCTTATGGCCAATGCATTCAGAGATATTGGCTTTGAGTCCCAGTTCAACAAAACATCAAAGCTTTAATTAATAGTAAATGCATACAAGATGCAGGTTATGACTTTGACTAATTAACTAAATTAGGAATTAAGTCTGCCCAAGTAAGCATGGATAGAACAATCAATATCCAATAAAAAGGACTGTAAGGACTGTACAAGTTAATGTGTTTCCAATAGCGTGGCCCAGAGTTGAGGACATGATACTGACAAGTCCCAGCAATATAAACAGGACCCCATTATAAGGTGAGTAAAATGGATAGTGAATTCATACTTTTTGGTGAACCTCTTCCTTTAAAGTGAACATGAGATTAAAACTGACACCATTTACTTCCTTAATGCATGTTCCTTGTCTAATTGTGGCTAAAACATTGCTATTCCAAAGAAGGGCTATCTATGTAATTCTTAATCAAATTTACAAAACCCCTTTCCTTTTCCCTATTACAATTCCAGATGGATAAAAAAGTCCCAATCTATGTTTATTTTTCTCCCTCTCATTGAATATCCTGTTTCACTTGCAAATACTAAAATTATGGAAGTAAAATGGGTTGTAAATGGCAATTCAGGTTGACTTTAACTGGGAAACGCAGGACATTTGTGCATAATAACATATGTTTCTAAGTAATACCTCAGAGTGGTTTCAAAAGATGAAATAAATGACACATTTCACATTACCTACTCCTTTGTGAGCGTCAATGCTTGTATACTCAATAGTGCCATTGTGTCCTTTCTTGGGGTTCTCTTTGTACTCTTTATGCTCACCATTAGGACAGTATCTGTATGAGAGACCATAGTCAGCCAAGTACACCTGCAGGAGATAAAGTCAGCATAAATCATCTCAAAGACATTTTCTTTGAAACTGAATCCCTCCTACTGTACATGGTATGTTAGTGCTGCAAAGCACAACTAAATGGGGTCAGTATTTAGGTTGTGACAGCAGATTGAGATGTTGATTATACTCAAGAGTAAGTTTCAAATGTCATCAGTGCTGGCTCGCCGTCTTAGTAGACGATCAATTAAAGTAATAGAAAACACTTTCATTTGAGTATGTGCTGCACTTGAATAGGTCATTTATACACAAAAAGGTAGCCAATCGTTTAAGATATGATTGTGTTGATGAACTTTCAAGCAGCACTGTATATAATATATATATATATATATATATAAAATCACCCATTGTCAAATATTAAACTTTAACCCCCGGTTTCACAGACAAGGCTTAAGCCTAGTCTCAGACTAAAATGCATCTCTGGGCTGTTTTAACTGAAAGAAACTTGCACTGACTGATCTTAAAACACGTCAATGCCACTGATTTGTCTCAGGATGCACACTAGTAAGGTTTTATTTTTTATTTTTTTCTAAGGCACGTTTATAAAAGATACTTAAATGACTTATAACCAGGCCTAAATATGTTTTGCTGACTGGGCATCTTGTCTTTTTTTCCATGCACTTTCAAAATTAACAGCAACAGAAATATGGCTATTAGCAAGCTTTACCACTGTGTATTCAGTATTGAACTCCTGTAATATCTTATGGCAAATGCACTCAGAGATATTGGCAGAGAGTCCCAGTTCAACAAAACATCAAAGCTTTAATTAATAGTAAATGCATACAAGATGCAGGTTATGACTTTGACTAAATTAGGGATTTCTTGAATTAAGTCTGCCCAAGTAAGCATGGATAGAACAATCAATATCCAATAAAAAGGACTGTACACAATTTACAAGTTAATGTGTTTCCAATAGCGTGGCCCAGAGTTGAGGACGTTACTGACAAGTCCCAGCAATATAAACAGGACCCTATTATAAGGTGAGTAATATGGATAGTGAATTCATAGTTTTTGGTGAACCTCTTCCTTTAAAGTGAACATGAGATTAAAACAGACTTACTTCCTTAATGCATGTCCCTTGTCTAATTGTGGCTAATACATTGATTCATGCTATTCCAAAGAAGGGTTGTCTTTGTAATCATTAATCACATTTCCAAAACAAAAAATGTGTTTTGCTTGTTTTTTTCTCTCATTGAATATCCTGTTTCACTTACAAATAATATAATTATGGAAGTAAAATCAGTTGTAAAAGGCAATTCATGTTGACTTTAACTGGTAGACGCTGGACATTTGTGCATAATAGCATATGTTTCTATCTCAGTAATATCTCAGGGTGGTTTCAAAAGATAAAATAAACAACACATTTCACATTACCTACTCCTTTGTGAACATCAATGGTTGTATACTCAATAGTGCCATTGTGTCCTTTCTTGGGGTTCTCTTTGTACTCTTTATGCTCACCATTAGGACAGTATCTATATGAGAGACCATAGTCAGCCAGGTACACCTGAAGGAGATAAAGTCAGCATAAATCATCCCAAAGACATTTTCTTTCAAACTGAATCCCTCCTACTGTATATGGTATGTTAGTGCAAAGCACAAAGAAATGGGGTCAGTATTTCGGTTGTGACAGCACATTGAGAAGTTAATTGATTATACTCAAGAGTAAGTTCCAAATGTCATCAATGCTGGCAATCAATAAAAGTAATAAAAAACACTCTAATTTGAGTATGTGCTCAGCTGCACTTGAATAGGTATTATATACACAAAAAGATAACCAACCGTTTAAGATGTGATTGTGTTGATGTGTATGCAGGCTCACCTTGCTTGGATCTTTGTGTCCCAATAATAGATCGGCAGCCTTAATGTCAGCATGGACGTACTCGTTGTCATGAATATATTCCAGCACATCCAGCTGTTGAGGGCAAAGTGACAGAAGGGAAGGTTAACATGAATAATTTAGTAACTTCGTAATGACCTACCATAATGACTACAGGCAGATGAGCTGGATGCAAGGCAGCTGGACTCCCAGCAAATGCAACTAACGTTTACTCAAAATTCATTGTATTAAGTAATGCTGTAAATACTTTTTGCCTCGTCACTTATTACGTTCAATCAAACCCTTTATATATACTGAGTTCACGTTATACATACTCATGGGTCAAGATTACAGTGTGTCGATAAATTGTAATGAAGCAAGAAGCAGAGTTGTTATTGTTAACTATAACTAAAACTAAAAATCGTTTTAATAATTGAAATTGAGCTTAAATAAAATAAAATAAAAGACGTAAAACTTAAAAAACTTGACAGCTAACTGAAATAAAAGAAGTTTAACTGAAGTACTAAAATTACATCTAAATACAAACATTAAAAATAAAAACAAAAATAAAAGGATATAAATAATAACACTGGCAAGCAGCTCTAAACTTAAACTAAATGTTGCAGATGTCTGCGGCATCTCACCATGAGGACACCCAGCTTTAGCACGGTGGGCTTCTTCAGTTGTCCACCATTCTCCATAAACACTATTTGCAGGTCTGTACCCAGCCGATCCATCACCATAAACCTGTACCTGCATAACCGGAAAACAAAATGAAAATGTACTTAAAGTGTCCCAGACCAACCCTCTACGCACACATTGGCAATATAATCGCCATTGGCTAGTACATTTTTTTGTTTACTCGCCAGACTGATATACTACTTTACACACACACACACACACACACACACACACACACACACACACACACACACACACACACACTTCATCTGTTTGGGAATCCTGCAAATGGACAGACTTCATCATAAATGTTTTATCAATCATAAAAAGTCAGGAATTCATTAATTATTTAGCACACTATATTAGAATGGCTCTCATTCTAGTGCTTTCTACATTTCTCAGACTCAGATGTGTCTTTTAGGGAGTTATTAAGACAGCAGAGACAGATAAGGATGAGACTGAACTCTGCTATTTGTGATTTCATGCATTATAGTCACAACAATAAAGAACAGTGACCTTGTTCACAGCCCTCTTCAGCTCAAACACACACACACACACACACACACGTTTACTTAGCTATCTAAATGGGGACATTACACAGACTTCGATTGTTTTTATATACAGATAGTTATACACTTTTTAACATAAACCCACCCCTAACCCTCACAGAAAGCTTTCTGCATTTTTACAATGTCAAAAGTTAAAAAAAAACTTTTTTATTTTTATAACAGTTTTACAAATGAGGACATCCACAAATTGAGGTTTTTGCCGATTTTGCTCACTTTTGGGTACAAATTTGTCCCCAAAATATGGTTAAGTAGGTACACACACATTAAGTCCTGTAATTTTGGATTTCTTTGGGATGGGGATGATGGTGGAGCGTTTGAAGCATGAAGGTACTTCGCACAGCTCCAGTGATCGGTTGAAGATCAGCTATCTAAATGGGGACATTACACAGACTTCGATTGTTTTTATATACAGATAGTTATACACTTTTTAACATAAACCCACCCCTAACCCTCACAGAAAGCTTTCTGCATTTTTACAATGTCAAAAGTTAAAAAAAAACTTTTTTATTTTTATAACAGTTTTACAAATGAGGACATCCACAAATTGAGGTTTTTGCCGATTTTGCTCACTTTTGGGTACAAATTTGTCCCCAAAATATGGTTAAGTAGGTACACACAC
>NW_015548255.1:1153800-1154166 GCF_001515605.1 Sinocyclocheilus anshuiensis
GCCGAGAAACCGGCATATCTTCTGCTTGTTCTTAAAAGCTGAATAATTCTAAATGAACTCTGTTATTTTGACAGGAAAATACAACAAAGAATATGGTTTACATGTAGCGAGTCGACTCAGCGTGGTATGCAAGACTCTCGCTCTCTTTCTTCGCATGTGTGAGAAACACAGCGCTATCAGTAAAGCGACAGCGAGTCGTGCGCCTTCACACTAGTTTACGGTACGTCAAATACAGGTATGCTGTGTGCTACATACTGCGCATCCATTGAGTACATGACATGATCCATTGTGCGCATCCAACTAGTACAGATCGCTTGACGGAGAGCGAAACTCTCAAGCGCTCAGTCCGCGTGTTTATCGAGGGAA
>NW_015548255.1:1155161-1174243 GCF_001515605.1 Sinocyclocheilus anshuiensis
TGGTAGTGTAAAAAACACCTTTTTTACCCTGTCAAAAACAGCTCTTTTCAGATCAAGCCGTTTTTGTAGCATTTTCCTTTAAATGTTAATGAGCTCTGCTGACCCCGCCCCTCTCTTCGGGACTGTTTACTTTAGCACCATTATAGGTGCTAATTCATCGTGAAATTAGCACATTATTAGGAAAGGCGATTTGCAAAGATTCATTAAAAAACCTTATACTCACTTCTTCTGTAGGTGAAGCTGGATCAGAATGATTTGCGCGAACATAGACACATTTAGGTAGATCGGGGGCGCATTCCCTTTAAAAACAAACGTAATCCACTGCATCTTCAGCGGCTTAGATGTCGGGAGTAAATGACAACTGCTATGTTCATTATTACATCCAACAACAGAACACCTCAATCGCTTAGGAGTCATTCTTGTCTACATCTGCTCCAGTGGTGAAACAATGGCGGACTGATGACAGCTCACTCAGGGCGGGTCTAAGGTAAGACGCCAGTCCAGTCTGTGCTGAAACGCCACTGTCAATCCAACTCTTGTGGGAGGGGCCTGTTTTTGTGACATCACACAGACAGGCATCTGAGATCGGAGATTTGAGAAAGGGGTAAAGATTTTAGTAGATAAAAAAAAATCCACTGGGTGGATTTTTATCATTATAGGGTGGTTGTGTACACACACTGTCAACACACATTTCAGTTCAAACAACTTGTAAAAGTGCATGTAGCATCCAATGACCCCTTTAAAACTGCATTGGCACTGATCCCAGATTTATCATTCGTTATGAGTATTTTTTTTTTTTTTTGGTCCATCGAGATTCAGACAGAATGAGAAATTAATTACAAGTGCTCATGTCATGATGTAAGATGATATAAGTCAAACTCAAGTATCATAGTGTACCTTGTTCCGTTATTTTCAGTCAGTCCAGACCCCCAGTAAGTTGGAATCCCCAAAAACTCCAGCCGTTTGAACTTCTTCCAGTTGTTCACTGGGATTTCAGAGTTAAAAAATGTTTTAGCCATTTGATATATTTGCACATGCTTTATAAACACATAGGGCCCTATTTTAACGATCTAAGCGCATGGTCTAAAGCGTACAGCGCACGTGCACTCGGGGCGTGTCCGAATCCACTTTTGCTAGTTTAACACAGGAAAACGGTCGGCGCGCCCGGGCGCATGGTCTAAACGGGTTGTCCCTATTCTCTTAATGAGTAATGGGTGTGTTTTGGGAGTAACGTGCCATAAACCAGAGTCTCATCTCCCATCCCCTTTAAAAGCCAGTTGCGCTCGCGCCATGGCGGGGTCGCTATTTACATGGCGGAATGTACTTTTCATTTTTAAAAATGTTTGTGTGCTGCTGCGCGTCCCTGTGTGTGTAATAAGCAAAGTGTACGCGCTTTGTGCACCCGCCTATAGGCGCATATTACTAATGCGCTCTTTAAATAACAAAGAAAAAATATTGCGCCAGACTTTAGACCAGGTTTGAGTTGGTCTATGGCGCAGTCTACTTTCAGTTCCTCAAAATAGCAACGCGCCAACAATGCGCCAGAACACACCTCTTTTTTAGACCAGCACGCCCATGGGCGCAAAAGCATTTGCTATTTAAACAACGCGGCGCAGGACGGGAAAATGAGAACTGCGTCGGGCTGAAACTAGCAAAAACGCTTGCGCCGCGCCTTGCGCCGGGTATATGATAGGGCCCATAAAGTGATATGTACACTAGGGCTGGGCAAAAAATATGGATATCTCGATATTAATCGATTCTCATTTTTACGGAACGATATCGAATCTTAAATCACAAGAATCGATTAGTCTAGCCTGTTTCCAGTTAATGGACGGAACATTGAAGGGCACTTCCCATCCAAAGTGCAATAAGCATTGTGCTTTGGTACTTTTAATATGAAACAAAGTCTCAGATTTCAAATTCTGTCCATTGTATTGCAATATTCAAACAACAAATGCCGTTTTGGCGCTGTTTAATGTGAAGTGACAGATCGTTGTAGCACCTCAGATCAACAGATGCAGCAGCGCGAGTGAACTGATCATCTCCTCCACATTAATACCAGTTTCAGCACAAAATAAACATGACTAAACATCCGAAGGTAAGTTAAAAGAAAGAGTACAGCTTTACAATCCGTATCCTGTCTCATGTAATCGCTCAATCAGTGTTTCAGCTGTGCAAAGACGTCAACATGCACGTAACGTCACATTTACCTCAGAAAAACATATTCAGTGACCATAAACTCATTATTCAGATATAAAAATAAACTGTAGAGAGGGGCATTTTGCTAAATATATGCACCATATAACATATCCATTATAAATTTGACTGTTCTTCAAAGTTTAATTTATGTTTGAATAAATCTATAAAGTTTTTATGACAGCCACCATTATGTTTATATTTTTAAAAAAACGAACTGAAGTAGAAATATTATTATGTAATTGTAACTTTATTAAGTGTAATTTTAAAAAATCAGTCAATTTTAACCTTCAGTATTATAGTAATGTAGTACCAGCTGACTCATGTATATTTTACAGCATTAGCTGAGAGACTTTTTTTCCTTGAGAAAATTTGGCATGTACTATACCTGATTGATATATATTACAAAATAATCGATATTGAATCGAATCGAATCGAATCGTGAAATTTGTGTCAAAACCCAGCCCTAATGTACACATCTCTTACACACTCATAAAGAAGCACTTCCTCCAGCCTAGCTAGAAGGGGAATCTGTCTTGACTGGCTGTGCACCAGATTGACAGGTGGTCAGGGGCCCTTGGAGAAACCAACATCATTATCAGCAATTTGGTCACTCTCTCTGAATTAGAGCTCAAACAAGCTGGGATTGCACTAACGACCACAGAGGTGCATGTTTGCTTTGGTTTATTAATTCGCCTAGCCAGGCCAATTTACATCTATAGCCACTTCATCAGTGACACGCACTCCATGTTTGAGAACTCTCAGATGAAGATGAGGGGTCTTCAGCATTTTCATTCAACACTATAAAGACTGCATCTGTTTCTACCTCCTTTGGCAATAATACAATCAGTGTTTAAGTTTTTGGGTTTTTTTTTATTATGTCTTGCATAACAGAATTCATTACAGAATTTAAGTTTAAAAAGGAACAAAGTATCTTACTAGTATCTGGCTTTGCTGCTCGTTGGTAAAATTTCAATTCTGAGAATAAAGGTCCATTTTCATGATACTCCTGAAAATGAACAGTATATAAAAATCAGAAGCACCGTGACACTTAGCCTATTTATATGATTATTATTGATTTTAATAATGTTTCACTATATTTCTTACCACTTTGATCACAAAATCAGTGTCATCGCGAACAGGGACATTCACATCCCGAGAGGCTGTAAAATGTGAAGAAAAACAAAATTAAAAGTGAAAATCTAGATGAGAATTTTTGATATGTCTAATCATTATCTCATGTGCCTTAAGGTGTGTCCATTATTTTAAACATGTTATTAAAAAAAACACTTCAAGTGTAAACTTGTATTTAAAAAATGGTAATAATAAAATAAAAAATAATAATAGTTTGTTAACCATTTTCAAATTTAAGATTCACTTGCTATATGTTCAGGTCTATGCTTTTTTTCTGCCCCGAGTTACTCTGCCACCATGTCTAATGCCATAGATGAAACTGAAATTATAAAGGAGTTTGGTAATATATATTTATGCTGAAAATAAGTCATTACCCAAGTAAATCAGTCCAAAACCACCTTTTCCAATGATTTTACCGATGCGCCAACTCTTCTTTTCCGAATCTGTTAAAATGCACCCTTCTGGAAGTGGACGGGGTAGTGTGTATTTCTTAGGTGCCATGTTAACATGTCATGCACAAAGTGACACCAATGACTGACGAGGGAAATGTAAAGTTTCTGTCAAGTCCGGATTAACAGCCTTATTTAACTGATATTTTACAAACAAACTAGTAATAACAACAACGCGTTCTTATATAAAAGCATAATATTATACAGAAACCGAATTTCAACTCATCCTAATCACAGTTTCAGCTCTTCTACACACTTCCAGGTCGTTTCACTGCAACAGCCTGCTACTTCCTGAAAGTGATTGACACTGCCGCAAAATCTGTTACAAATCTTTAACAACCAATCAAAACACGGGAATGCTCATGCCTTAGTATTCAACTACCAATAAAATAGGTGGAAAGGCGGGACAACAGCCTTTGCACATGTTTTATCCGGTTTTATCACAGGACAGATCCGTTGTCATTCAAAATAGGGACGAGAGGTTTCACTCGTTTTCGCGAATCGGTTCATTCGAACAGTTTGCTGCAAAGAACTGACTCAAAAATTACGGTTTAGTTTCAGCACAGTTTCAGCTCATTTCGGCTCAGAAAAAGAGTCATTTATAACCTATATATAAATATAGGTTATAAATTATATAAATATTAGAAACGCCTAGATATTTATTAGAAATGTATTATCATTTTATTTTTTTTAATCATTAATTCGGTGTGAGCAAATCGTTTTGGCAGGTTTTGTGAACATATTCATTGAGAAGATCTAAATAAAAAGAACAATTTGTTCAAAATATATACTTTTTATTCGGCTAAAACTGACGATAGATATATCTAGCCAGCACCATATATCTAATAACTCTGTTTCAAGAGCTTTATACAATAGATGTTAAACAAACAGGCATGCAACTTTATAGAAATCTGTAGAACATTTCCCTGTGTCACATTCAGCTCAGAATCATTGGGATATGAGCACATTTGGCCTGTGTGGGCTGCAGGGCATATCTCCTTGGCACTCTTGTAGTCCAGAGTGCAATGACACCAATCTTGAAGGGCCATGGCACCATTTTCCATAAATCCCCCTTGTAATGAAGATGGCATAATTGTTGCAATTAGAGAGAGCAGCTTAGGATGGCCTTGCAGTGACCCATCTCAGCCCAGGTCCATATGGTCTGAAATAGATAATGAGTCTCTTAATGTGCTATGTATACTCAATATGGACTGTAAAAGAACAGGCTGTAATTTTCACCTATAGGCCATTAAGAAGTGACAGATCAGCCCCTTGTGCAACTGTCTTGATAATGTTAGTATGCCACACTTCTCTTTCTCTCATGTTCTGTCTGTCACTTTCTCAAATGCAGACACATTCTATTTGAGTCGTGTTCAAAATAGGTAAAATAAACAAAAAAAAAAATTATAAATAATTAAAGAAAAAAATTAAATGAAAAGCTTTAATTTTCCCCCAAACATTTTATTAAATAATAAATTGTTTGAGTAATGTTTTGCTCATAAAAAAGAAAATTAGTCCCATAATCCGCTTCATTTCATATTTTTGTGATATTGACTGTCATGTATTCTTTACTAATCTAGTCATTTTATCCCAGATTAAGCATTAATGCTGACACTTGAAAAATGCCAAATTAATTTATTTATGCAAAAATGCAAAACAATAAATAATTCATTAATAATTAATTTAAATTAATTTAAATAACTATTCATTACATTAAAAAAAGTTTATCTTTATGCCACTAATGTGGGAAAAAAACTTGTATTTTGAAAATGTTAAAAATTGTGAAAAAGTCCTTCCAATGTCAAAGTTCAGAAAAGGAATAAGGTGTTGGACATGGTGAGTTTGCCACTAAATTGAAATGTTGTTTGTTTAATTTGAAATTGAATTGTTTCACTTGGTTAATTTACATGTCACAGGGGTTACATTGGCTGCAGTATTTAGATTTTTGACAAATAATTCTAAAATATTGTTTTAAATGCTTTGGAGAGCATTTTTGAAAATTATTCCTTTCTAAGAATTGGTCACAGGTGACAGGCTCTAACAAGCTGACGATTATACTTTTATACTTTTTGCAATGCAGTGTTAATATAAGCTTTCACCGATATAACTAGTGCAGATCCATGTTTTTTTTTTTTTTTTTTTTTATTGTGTTGTGTTGGTTTTGACCTTTTTGGGTCAGGTAGCAGTAAATACTCTGTGAAAGGAAAACATCAGCATAAAAAATGAATATGCCAAACAGATGAGGAAAATGCATTTTAAAATGTCACGGCTTAACCCTACACAAAAGTTATGTATTTATGAATGCATTTAGATGCATATGTAAAAGGGCATAATGATGACCTGACCTATCACCAGTGCTGGGGGTAACACATTACAAGTAACGCGAGTTACGTAATCAGATTACTTTGTTCAAGTAACTAGTAAAGTAACGCATTACTTTCCATAAAAAGTAACTAAGTAACGTAATTAGTTACTTTTTTTATGGAGTAACGCAATATTGTAATGCATTACTTTTAAAAGTAACTTTCCCCAACACTGCCTATCACAGATCATTACATTGACATACACAGTTGGCAAGAAGCAGAGCTGTCAAGGTGTAGCACATTGGCTGTGTTGGGGCTTTCAGCGCATGTTTAGTATTCTTCATGTGTGTTGTTCTTTATTGGCTTGTAAAGAAAATGCATTGAGGATGCTGAAATTTTCTCTCTTATTCCCAGTATGGGTCTTATTGCATCGGTTCCATTATCAAGTGTTCATTCAGCACACTAAAAGAAGCTGTTTAAGATTGTCTGCAATACATGTCGACTTATCATACTGTAACCCCAAGGCATTGCCTGCGAAATTATATGTTCCTCTGAGTCAAAGCATGCCTTAAATGCAAGATTATTTCAGTCTGCACATTTCTGTACTGATTGTACAAGTTATTATACAAGAGAACCACATTAGCAGTCCATACAAGCAAACAGCCTCTACATCATGTTCCAATTACAAACTGTTTTGCTCCGAGTATTTTCTTTCTCTTTAGTGCATTATCAAGACCTTTAAAACTAGTTATGGTAGCAAGATGTATTGCTATTTCAAATACAAGTAATATGAATCTAATGACCAGTAATGAGAGACTGGTTTGCTATTACGAGGAGGCCAGAGACTTGCTAGGGAATGACTATGAGAAACACAGAAACCCTTGGGCTATAATAATTCCCCTCTTTTTTCTATTTTTTTCTCTCTCTCTGTCTCTTCACATGCTCTCACCCTCCATTTACTTCTCTTCTAAGCCCTTGTTCAACCGTGCATCAAATGTAAAATACTCAAGTTATCTTCTCCATTTTTTTCCCTTTCACTTTTTAATTGAACCACAATGTTTATAGTATTTAAGGCCCTGGAAACAGGTTGTACAAATAAAGATTTTACATTTAAAATCCATGAATAGGATTTCCATTTCTCCTCAGATTCATCAGATGAATTTATTCAGATTAGCTTAACATATCCCTATAAGCGGTCTACATCATAATAATCATAGGGTATGCTGCATCTGTATATCTGAGCAGATGAGAGAAAGGGGAAGAAATCAGTTTTGTATTCATGACAGTTTCTCTGCAACTGAAAAATCTCAATCAAAGCAGCTTCAGAGTTTATCATAAATTATCATGAAAAGGGTTTCCACTGAGTAGATGCTTAATTACAATCTCATTTGAATAATTTTGCATATTAATGAGTGCCGAATGAAAATCGTTTTTGGAGTTCTTACTTGAGCCCGGGAACCCACGGTGATAATTGTAGACCTTTAAAATGTATGTGATCTTATTACCGCACCAAATCCAGCCATTTCTCTCAGCACACAGTTGCATTATAACTTGATTAATGGACTTGTGTCTTTGACATTAATAAACTATAACCAAATTAGAAAGACTTCATTAGTTTCAGCTTGGACCACATGTTTAGCTGCAACATGAATTAAACTGCTGTGATATCAGCACCTCCTAGCATTTTGTTTGGGTGATGAAAGTTTTCTCTGCCATTAGGACTTTCAGACGGGTGGAAATGAATTATCTGTGTTTTGAGCAGATAGAATACTGGTAAAATCTGTTAAAGGGATAGTTCACCAAACCTTTTGTCATTTTACTTACCCTTGTGTCATTGCAAACCTGTATTTCTTCACACAAAAGAAGATATTTTGAAAAATGTTGGCGACTATACACTCTAAAAAAGATGGTCCTTTACATGCAGTAATGGTTTTATTAAGAACCATAGCATTCTGAAGAACCCTTTCATGCTGAAATGGTTCTTTGTCTTAGAGAGTTTAGGATTCTTTGTTCCCACCCTTTTGTTTTTCAAATCTGTAACTGACAAAGCACCTCATTACTGATTTTCTGGAGTTCAAGACTGCTCCAGGGAACTCGCACTGACCAAGATGTACATTAGGGCCTTAATGTCTCTAAGGCCTGGGGCTAAATTGAAATGTAAAACACCAAACCAAACATCATTTAGGGCTATATATCTCTTCATGATGTGCCACTATTTGTGCATATTGGTGGTGGTTATGATGTAATTTTTTCTCTTTTAGAGCTGTGCATTCTGCAGTGGTCTTTATTATGTGCTCGTCCTAGATAAATAATAAAAAAAGAGTGGGGCAAAAATCTGAGAATATTGCATTGCAACAATCTAGCCAGAGTCCAACTCATTTAAATCAATAGATAGAGCAAAACCTTTGTGGATATTTTGATTTCTTCCTTTAATGTTGAATTGGTTCTGTCTGAGTGCTCATGACCGTTAGTAAGGAATGGCATCTTCATTGGAATATGTGCCTTTAAGTTATTCTCGTTTCCTAAAGATGTGCCCTTGGGCGACAATCATTTACATGTTTTCATAATATTTCCATAGCTTTTCAAGTGACCAAAGACTAGTCCTTCAGGCCAGTAGCAAATTAAACTCAGAATTCAGAAAGGTTTAATTGATATCATTGAGTGTGTATGATAATACTAAAAATACTTTGAGCTGTAAAGCTGCTCTGCCGCAATCATTCAATAAATGTGTATCTGTATATATATGCAATATAAGCTTTGCAGTTCAAAAGTTCTGTCAGAATAAGATTTTTTTTCACAGATTAATCAAGGAAGACAGTAAACTGTCAAGTAAACTGAGTGTAATCTCAAATGGAGCACTTTGTTTTTTGCTACTTAAAAGCATTTGTTGTTTTCTATTTGTTTCTTTGTTGCTGTTAGCTATAGCTTGTGTAGCCCCTTCTGTCAAGTGTATACAGTGTGTACCGGAACTTTGTTTATCTCCACTGTCTCATGACGTGGTATTTCATAAGAAGCCACCACAGACATAAAAGTGGGAATAGGAAAGCAAGAATGTAGGTTTACTCTTTCCTATGCCAGCTCTTTTCCTCTGTAGTAAACATGCAGTGAGGCCTGGCTGTAACCTGTAGTTCCTGTATCCCAGGGTTAATTAAGCTGTCTGGTGCTCTGTGCCTGGATGTGTTTGGTGAGACGGCAAGAAGCCCCTTTAGCTTTGTGTCAACCCTGCTGTCCACATGGCCAGACCCTGCCTCTGTGCGACTCATCGATCTTAGGGTCAGGTAAGCAGAGAGAGTAAGCGGTAAAAAAAAGAAAAGAAAGAGGACAGAGTCAGACACAAGGGAGTTGTATTTGAAAGTGTGTGTGTGTGTGTGTGTGTGTGTGTGCGCGCACATGTTCTGTGCTGCTTTGACATGGTCTCCCCAGACATGTGCACTCTTCTTTGCCCTGCAGGACAACCAATTAGAACCACACACTGCTGGATGTGAAGTAAAGCACCAGCAATGTCATCACCAACTTTCTGACACCTTTCACATGCTCATCAAGGCTGCATTTATTTGATCAAAAAACTGAAAAATATGTATAAACATACCCAGTCACAAAAAAAATATTAAAACTATCCCACATGATTGTGAAGGGCTCACATACTGTCCATTTTTGCTTTTGGCCTTCATAAAATGTTCTGTGCTGCTTTGACATGGTCTCCCCAGACATGTGCACTCTTCTTTGCCCTGCAGGACAACCAATTAGAACCACACACTGCTGGATGTGAAGTAAAGCACCAGCAATGTCATCACCAACTTTCTGACACCTTTCATTGTCTTTTGTTAAAAGCATCATAGTGTTTGTTAAATTTGTTATAATGTGTTACTGAAAGAGGTTTTGAAAACTATCATCGTTTACACTACAATTCAAAGTTTGGGGTCAGCATTAATATTTTTGAAAGAAGTCTCTTATGCTCAGCAAGGCTGCATGTATTTGATCAAAAATAAGGTAAAACAGTAATATTGTTAAATATTATTACAATTTAAAATATGTTTCAAAATATATTGTAAATTTAAAATATGAAATTTAAATGAAACATTTTAAAATATATTATAGAAATAGTTAATTTATTCCTCTGATGGTAATGCTGTATTCTACAGAAATCATTCTAATTTTGTGCTCAAAAAACATTTCTTATTATTATCAGTGTTGCTTTTGTGTATTTCATTGTTTCGAGATTCTTTAAATAGGAAGCTCAAAAGAACAGTATTTATTTTAATTAAAAAGTTACAGTAAAGACTTTTACATTGTAGCAAATTTAAATAATAATTATTTTTTGTTAGAGTATAAAAGTCTTTACTGTCCCTTTTGATCAATTTAATGTGTCATTCTTTGCTTAATAAAAGTATTAATTTAT
Source organism: Sinocyclocheilus anshuiensis (assembly GCF_001515605.1). Classification (NCBI taxonomy): domain Eukaryota; kingdom Metazoa; phylum Chordata; class Actinopteri; order Cypriniformes; family Cyprinidae; genus Sinocyclocheilus; species Sinocyclocheilus anshuiensis. The sequence goes on from NW_015548255.1 coordinate 1,165,643, forward strand.
TTAAAATAAATAAATCTTACTCCCTTTTCTCTCCAACTTTTGAACTGTAGTGTATGTGTTTACCAAAACCAGATTACAAGTGCACAGTGTTTCTTATATTGTGTAAGTAAAGATTTAGAGGGAGAAATAGAATTTAAAACAGATGTGCAATCTTCAGTACTAATGCAACGACTGTTTATCTTTGTGGGTATTTATAGTAGCCCAAATCTGTGAGTTGAATGACAATAGAAAGGCATACAGTTTCTCTAGATGTACACATCAGGGAACCTTAACAAGCTTTGAGAATTACTCACCTGTGTGCCAATTACAATAATATTATTTACTTAGCACTACCATTTCCTTTTATGTTCTGCCTTAATAACAATGGATATTGAGTCCCTTAAGTGCTTGCTTAGGTTTGCTTAATTATGATGCCTATTATCATCCATGTATCCACCCACAACTCATCTACTTTCAGTGCATTCTGTCTCCGCCTATGGAGGCCGCACCTCAAGGATAAACACACACAAATACACGCTTTCACATAATCAACTGAACATTTACTTGCTATGAGTTCATTGGAGTATGATTACACAGTATAGAAAATATTTATTTGAAGTTTTAAATGCCTGTTAAGACTTTAACGCCCATCTGTGAAGAAACTGTCTCTGACCTATCGTACTGGGCATTAGTTTTGCTATTTTAACTGCCTCTCAGTACCATCAGATCATACAAAAGGCATTAGGAAGCATTAGACTGTGTGTGGTTCATTTGTGAACCTCATAAGTTAACAGTCCTTTTTAATTTGGTCTCCAGTGGGTTGTTAAGAGCAGGGAATGACTATGAGAAACACAGAAACCCTTGGGCTATAATGTATCACATCCTACAACCTCTTCATCTGCAGAGAAAAATTGCCACTTAATCACACCAAAATTATGAACTTAAAGGCATCATATTAATTGGATTGTGATTGTTTCACTGAAAGTTGGTCTTCATCACATCTATTTTTTGTTCTTATTTTGTGTTTTACCTCTTTATGTATTTATTCATGTTCAATGTCAATTGTCATTCATTATGTATTCAGCTAATAACTGTTATTAAGAGCACTGATGATTTTGCATGTCAATAAAAACATACTTAATTTACACAACATGATGCTGATGTGGTTATTGTTGTTGTTGTTTTAATGTAAAACCCTAACCGAGGCTATACTCTAAGATGCCTCATTACTGATTTTCTGGAGCTCAGCCATCCAACTACACACTCTCAACAGGTAAATCATTTATTTCTTAAAATGTCTATAAATTATAACTTTCAAATGCTAATTGTTTTTTTTCATGTCTTTTCTCTTTTTAGTTTAAGAGAACATGTAAGTGTGACCAGCTCTATTCAGTTAAGGATACTCTCCTCTTCTTCACTAAGTAAGTAACAAAGATATTGAATTTATGGTCCATTTTGTTCGATTTTTTTTTATTACTAGGGTTTATGCATAAACATACCCAGCTATCCCATGACTTTATATTATGTTTTCCTTTTAACATTGTGAAGTGCTCACATACTTCTTTTGGCCTTCATAAACAATTGTTTTCACATAAAAAAATTAAAATAAAAAAACGAAAGGAGACACATATCTAAACTCAATTGTGCTTTTCAGATTCTACAACCTCATCATCTGCAGAGAGAAACTGCCATTCAATCACATTTGTTTTGTTTCTTTAAGCATTTATTTATGTTTAATGTCCATTGTTGTTCATTAATGCATTCTGCTAATAACTGTTGTTAGAACACGTTTGCTACAATTTCACATGTCAATAAAAATAAAAATAAAATTACCTAATTGACACTTGTCTAGAAATTATAAGACCAGGCAGATAGAGGGGTGAAATCAATATTAATAAATAATATATACCAATAATTCTAATATCAATTATATTAACATACTAATATTAATGAAAACTATCATTAAAAAGGTTATTTATAGCACCATTAAGGGTCATATATATAATTTTCAAAGCATGGTTTTATATGGAACCCTATAAAAAAGGTTCTGTTTAGCACTAAAATGGGTTCTGGTATTGTTACAAGTCGAATAACCCTTTTCTGGTACTGTTTAGAACCATTTTTCTTAAGAGTGTATACTTCCACTTTCTTAAAATGTCTTCTATGTTCCACAGAAGAAAAGTCTTATTTGGAATGACAAGAGGGCGAGTAAATAACATATTTTTTACTTTAGGTTGAATTATCCCTTAAACATGTACATTTTCTGTGGTTTATATGGTTGTATACTCTAAATTTGTACCTTCTAAAGTGAAAGTGAAGTGTGGCCAAGTATGGTGAGCCATACTCGGAATTTGTGCTCTGCATTTAACCCATCCAAGTGCACACACACAGTAGTGAACACACACACGGAGCAGTGGGCAGCCATATTGCTGCGGCGCCCAGGGAGCAGTTGTCACTTTACCTCACCTGTATACACTCTTAAAAATAAAGGTGCTTCAAAAGGTTCTTCAAGCGATGCCATAGAAGAACCCTTTTTGGTTCCACAAAGAACCATTTAGTCAAAGGTTCTTTAAAGAACCATCTCTTTCTTACCTTTTTATAATCTGAAGAACCTTCTTTCGCCACAAAGAACCTTTTGTGAAACAGAAAGGTTCTTCAGATGTTAAAGGTTCTTTATGGAACCATTTAGACAAAAAGGTTCTTCTATGGCATCGTGAAGCACCTTTATTTTTAAGAGTGTAGAGGGTGGAAGAGAGCACTGGTTATTCACTCCCCCCACCGATAATTCCTGCCGGACCTTAGACTTGAACCTGCAACCTTCGGGTTACAAGTTACTTCTACAGATTAGCCTACTTCTCTAACCATTAGGCCACGACTGCCCCCAAGGAAAATGCGTTGGCCGGGAATGATATGCATGATATGTTGGCCAGGAATGGTATGATATGCAAATGATATGCACTTATGAACTCATATAGCACACGTACGTCAGCAAGATGTCTGTTAAAGATCGCTTCATCTGGAAAGCATCTGCTGTGTACAAACATCTGATAGACGTCTTTAAGATGTTAGTTTTACATACATTCTAAATCATAAACATCTTAAAGACATTTTCTAAACGTGTATACATCTGACAGGAAACGTCCTATAGACGTATCTAAACGTCAATTTGACATCTGATAGGAAACGTCCTATAGACGTGTTGCAGATGAGCAAACACTAAAAAATACATCTTGCAGATGTAAATGCAGATGTCAAATAGACGTCTCCGTGATGTGCGTGTGCTATCAGGCAAAAGGCTTTAAACGAAAAAAAAGTCTAAGCTAAATAGCTGTATATGGCTTACTCAAGACCATAACTGCATTATAGGAACTTGCTCTCATCCACACATTCTCAACATTCTCAACAAACTCTGGAGTAAAACGCCACATTTTCAGGGCAGAGGAACGCAGGTTTGTGTGGGTTGTGGAGAGCAGGCTTGAAAAGTGATCCAACAGCAGAGACTAGTGGCGAGAAGTGAACTTTGTGAACATTTGTGCTTTTTCTTCAGACTCTCCGCTGTTCTTCTTTTATAGCCTTGACCTTTCCCACCGTTTGCTCAATGATCTAAGATACATTTATAACACATTAGGCTGTAAGGAAGGGGGAGGTCATTAGGGAGAGGTCGCCTACAATATACACAGAAAGTAAACTTTCTATACTAATGAAAAACCGAGGGGTTGTAATCCCTGTATGAAAATGTTTTAATGGATTGTATTGACTTGCCGTTCTATGTAGAGTTATAATTAGCATTTTAATATATTGGGTTAAACCTCTGTGTTCTCTGTGTTAATTAACTGTAGTGATATTTCAGTTTAATGCATAAGAAAGATACGCATATAGCTGGTGTACTATATGCATCCATTACAACTCATTTGGAAGTAATTTTTCACTTTAAACAAAGTTATGTTTTTATGAACATTTATTTCATTGCTGGAGATCTGTCTCCTCTATCTATCTTTCTCTCGCTGTCGTTCAATCTCTCTAAAGCAAACACAGGAGATAAAGTAAGGTTTTAATTAGAGATGTGTCATTAAAATATCCTCTCTTTCCAGAGATGGTGGGGGTATGCTTCTGGATGGTTGGGTGGGTATTAACAAGTTCATGGATCTTATTACTTTCTCCCTCCGTTGCATGCTGTCAGCTCCTAGGGATATGATATCCGATGGCTGGGCTCACATTTACAACAAGTTCATTACGGCACGACTGCCGCTCTTTCTGCTTGGGCCCAGCTGGTTGGAGGGGTCTGTGTTTTAATTAGTGCTGAGGGTGTGCATATTAATTACAACATGAGTGATATTTACTGTACCTAAGGAACACAGGACCGGCTAAAGACACTGGCAGCCTCAGCTAATAAAGCCAGCCATGCTAATGAGCAAAAGGAACCATAAATATAGACGGCGGCAAAATAATTCATAAAGTTTATTGATCTCGGAGTAAAGACGTTAAGCTCCGATTAAGGGCAACAAAAGGAAAGGCATCGCACTTTATCAAGTAAATAAGCCGAGTGGAGAAATGTGAGCATGGAGACAGATTGTCATTAAGTAGGTCACGTGGCGCTTTCCTCCAGAGAACGGGCACATTCTTTCAAGCGGTGAAAGAATAAAATAAAGGAGGGGGAAAGGCAGGAGTTTTCTCATAAATCTGATGAACGTAAAACTGGTGGTGTTCTGATTGACAATGACATTGTGATTCATCTAAATGCACAGGGGATTGTTATAACCTTGCCCAAGTTGTTGCAGGTCTTATGCCTATTTGAAAAGTTTCCACATTTGTCTATATATGATTAGTTGAAAATGTGAATTCAGTAGAAGCAGGTGCAGTTTTCTTAAAGGAACAGTGCACCCAAAATGTATTTTTTTTAAAACACTCTCATATAATTTTATACAAGTATACTGTTATTTATTAATGTAATTATTTATTCATTTTTTATTTCCATATATTTTGTAATGTTTCTTGATCATAATTTCTGAAGAATGATGTGACACTGAAGACTGGAGTAATGGATGCTGAAAATTCTGTTTTGCCAACACAGGAATACATTTCATTTTTAAGTATATTAAAATAGAAAGCAGTTATTTTAATATTGTCATTTTCACAATATTAATGTTTTTGCAGTTTTACTGTTTTTTTGTTTGTTTGTTTCAAAATCTTTGAATGTATTTTACGTAAAGTGTGGTTTTACCACATTAATCTTTATATATGTTTGCATAAATACTGAAACATGCAATATTGACATTGACAACATCTCAAACATAAATAATATGAACAACTTTAGAGATATACAAATGTATATCAATTCTTAATAAAGCAATTCATGGAATTGGGATGTGAAGCAAAAGTGATATGAACTTTTTATTTTTTGTTGTTGTTGTTTGGCATGTGTGAGAAAGAGAGAGTTTGAGTTTGACAGCCTGTGGTCACTATTAAGTATCATTGTTAGGAAAAGTTCTATCTATCTATCAGTAGTAGTCATAATGGGCCTGTTATCCTATATGAGTTCTGTCCATCTCCAGTCGGCTTCCTGTCTGTCCGTTGCTGTGTAATTATGGCCAGTCCGCAGTGGACCGTGCCCTCACAGTGCGCGCCAAGCACGTGCCAAGATGGTGCCATATGTCCTTCACACAACAAGGCCTGTAATGTGGGAGATCTGGCTCTTATCCAAGACCATCAAGGTGTCTAGACAGGTATATGCTGAGTAGTCATGAAATCTGCCAACATGTGTTAATGAATGTACGGCTAAGCTGACAGCGGTTGTCCCGTATGATAACCCTTGACTGGATATCAGTGTTTCCACGTCCACCGCTTTTCACCTGGCGATCAAATCCCTGATTATTTGGGAGTGACTTCAGGATGGCTACAGTTCTATTTACGAAGCGAAATCCACCGTTCACCCTGATCACAAGTTAATTTGTGTGCGCGGGAAACCTAAGGGCTGATTTTATAGGTTGATATAAGGCATCTGAAACAGATGCCATGTTAAATGGCTGCTATGTGAGAGTGCACACTTATGCAGCGGGTGAAAGTGGGATTGCGTTGGCAGCTCTCCAAATGAAGGTTGTGCATAGCATACACCAGGGAGAGAGGGAGAGATGGTGAAAAAAAAACGAGTGAGAGAGTTAGATGCTTCATCTTAAGTCATGTCTGGTATCAAGGCAACACACTTAAAACAGCAATTTGTTTCCCTTGCATCCAATAAACAGCTCATTCCTTTTCCAATCAATCACCTGAAGCAGAAAGATTAAAAGTGGGGGAGAGGAACTCCGGGCTGCAGGTCGCTCAGGAGAGGCAGCGGTGCAAGGCAATCTGAACCATCTTCCTCCTGCAGAACAATAACAGCAGATCTGGAACAGACTCATCATCAAGAGTTTTTCCACTTTATAACGATACAGAGTAATCCACTCGCCATATGGGATATTGCTAGATCAGTGCTTTGATGTTTTGATTTTGAAGTATGTATGAGTTTTTGTGGGAATTCTGATTAGAACATTGTTTTTGTCATCTCCTGATGATATACAGTATATTTTTTCTGTAATAGTGAGTTTGTTGGTGTGAAACTTCTGAAAACATTCAAATAACCTATGAGTCACATGCTGTCATCAGATGTTCCTCAGAATGTAGAGTAGAGCTGTTTTCCTCCTTTTAATAAACATGTTAAATGTCTTGAAGACAGAATAGTTTATGGATGAATTATCCCTTTATTTATTTACATTGTTCCATTTCTTTATTTCGTGGAACTCAAATTGGAAAGGTTTGGCAGCATGTACATTCCACTCCTTTTCCATAGGCTAAAAAAATGTTAAAGGGATAATTCACCTAGAAATTAAAACTGTCGTCGTCCTCATGTCATTCCAAACCTGTATATATTATTTTCCTCTGAACAAAAGAATATAAGGAATGTTAGTAACCAAACAGTGACTTCCACTGTATGGACAGTAAACAATAAATAAAAAAATAAAAAAATCTTAAAATATGTTCCACATAAGAAAGTTACAGGTTAAGAATGCCACAAAATAAAAGTATAATAAAAGTTCATATGACTGTTGCACTATATGCCAAGACTTTTGAAGCTATATATGATTTTCGTGTGAAGAAAAAGACTGCATTCAAGTCAATATTCACCAAATTTCCCCTCTGCTATTGCTCACAAATCTCATTCATTATTTTTGTATATATAAATATCCCACATAGATGTGCAGTTTCAGCGAGGATTGATGACAGTACATTCAAATGTAATTGGTTCTCATTTGTCTCATAACCTATTAACAGTTTTACATATTTACAGTTAGCAGCAATTTTCATATTGGGCATATTGGATTACTGTTAAGGCACAGTTTATGGTCATGGTTCTTTCATACACTTTTGTCTCTGTTATATAAATTATGACATTTTATTTTTGGGTGAAGTATTTCTTTAATGGAAAAAAATACAGGTATAGAACCTGTATTTCATACAGGTATAGAACAACATGAGGCTGAGTAAATGATGACAGAATTTTCATTTTTGGGTGGACTATACAAAATATTATAAGCTCAGTATAAAAACAATAGAAGTCAATGGAAAGTCCTGTGATAAAACCTTGAGAAAAATCGTGTGTGTGTGTGTGTGTGTGAAATGCTTTGTTTGTCATGCAGAATGAGAGAGAGTGGAAACTAATGGCATCTCCTCCTCTCTCACCCTTTAACACACATTATCTCTCTCTTCTTCTCCTTCTATCATTCCATCTCTCTCATTTTCCTCTCAGTCTCATCCTCTCTCTTGCCAGAGATAGGGCTATTTCCAGCCCTGGTGTTGACAGTGCAATTAGTCTGAGCACCAGATCTCTAAACTCCCAGCAACACTATCATTCTGCAGCCCATCAATTCATCAGCTGATTTGCTATTAAAAAGAAAGCCAGTGCTAAAAAACTGGACAATGAGGTCCTGAACTCGGCTGTTTGGAAATGCGGACGTGTCACTCTGACAGGTTTGTTTTTGCAACGGGTAACTGGCTAGCGGGAGATGGCTCTGTAGGCCTGGTGTGGCCTGTCAGCCTCAGAGTCTGTTCTTCTCCTTTGGCATGGAGGCACAAGAGCTGTTGTCCTTGTCAGAACACCTGCCGTCTCCTCCGCAGCCTCGCTCCAGTCCTCCCCCGAATATCTCATCAATCCAGCCCCATAAGAGCTCAGTGGGCTCAACGAACCCATCGCCAAGGAGACATCAGAGCATGACAGAAAGTGTGTGCATTAGTAAGTACGATCTGTAAAAGTATGTCAGAGCACTCTTCAGTGTATTGTTTGTTATTTGTGTGATCTTCTTTCAAACGAATCGTTCGAATTCAAGCTGGGGAGGGGTTTCTGCGTGGGGACGGTCCCTCCTGCCCTCACTTTTCTTTTCTTTTTTTCTGCCTCCATCCATCTCTCTTTCAATCAAAACTCCAGACTTTCCCCCTCATCATCCCCTTTGTTTCTATCTTTTGTCTAATTTTGTCTCTCCCTTGACATATTTCTTCGTTTTCCATCTCATCCAACTTTACTTTCATTCATCTACATCTCTCTCTTCCTTTCTCTCTCTCTTCATCCCTTTCTCCCTCTCCTCCTCCTCTCTC
>NW_015548255.1:1177208-1186084 GCF_001515605.1 Sinocyclocheilus anshuiensis
CCAAACATATTTAGAGAATGTAGTGATTTTTGTACCCTATTTGCAAAATGTTTTTCTTGTTTTAAGCATAAATCTAATCACTTAATAAGGTAAATTGCCTAAAAATCAGTTTTCCTGTAAAGTAAGAAAAATAACTAGATATTTTTACTGTTAAAAAAATACTGACTGAGATACTTATTGTTGCCTCTCAATAATATTGAATAATTTGTCTGGGAGAGTGTAATAAATCTGATAGAGAAAAATATGTATATATTTTTATTTATTGTCAATACATTTTTATTTATTTATTGATTTTTAATGTATCATTTATTTTTAAAGTCTTTGAAAGTTTGTGTTGTAGTAACACTAAGGGCCCTATCCTACACCCGGCGTAATGCAGCGTGGCGCAAGGCGCGGCGCAAGTGTTTTTGCTAGTTTCAGCCCGACGCAGTACTCATTTTCCCGTCCTGTGCTGCATTGTTTAAATAGCAAATTCATTTGCTCCCATTTGTGCACCCATGGGCGTGCTGATCTGAAAACGATGTGTTCAGGCGCATTGCTGGCGCGTTGCTATTTTGAGGAACTTAAAATAGACTTCGCCATAGACCAACTCAAACCTGGTCTAAAGTCTGGCGCAATATTTTTTCTTTGTTATTTAAAGAGCGCGTTAGTAATATGCACCTATGGGCGGGTGCACAACGCGCGTACACTTTGCTTATTACACACACAGGGACATGCAGCAGCACACAAACATTTTTAAAAATGAAAAATTACATTCCGGCATGTAAATAGTGAACCCTCCATGGCGCGAGCGCAACTGGCTTTTAAAGGGGATGGGAGATGAGACTCTGATTGGTTTATTGCACTTTGCGCCCAAAAAACACCCATTACTCATTAAGAGAATAGGGACAACCCGTTTAGACCATGCGCCCGGGCGCGCCGACCGTTTTCCCGTGTTAAACTAGCAAAAGTGGATTCGGACATGCCCTGAGTGCACCTGCGCCGTGCGCTTTAGACCATGTGCTTAGATCGTTAAAATAGGACCCAATAAGTTTTAATTTGAAAATGATTGATTGGTTGATTGATTGATTGATTGATTGATTGATTGATTGATTGATTGATTGATTGATTGATTGATTGATTGATTGATTGATTGATTGATTGATTGATTGATTGATTGATTGATTGATTGATTGATTGATTGATTGATTGATTGATTGATTGATTGATTGATTGATTGATTGATTGATTGATTGATTGATTGATTGATTGATTGATTGATTGATTGATTGATTGATTGATTGATTGATTGATTGATTGATTGATTGATTGATTGATTGATTGATTGATTGATTGATTGATTGATTTTTAAATTTGAAAATTTTTCTTTAATTTTTAAAGTTGATTAATTTGTTACAAAAGCACTGCTGATAACGGAGCTTGATAGTTGGCATGAAATGAAAATTCACTCTATTTTCTAAATCCTATTTATTCTGAATGATCTTTTTGAATTGATCTTATTGGGAATGATTTGTCTGTGCATATGCATATGTTCGTTTGTTTGTTTTAATTTAATTTTTTTTATTTTTGTGTGTGTGTGTAGCAGGTAGCAGTTATGAAATAACACACACTTACAGACACAGAAGATGAATGTATTCCTCACTCTACTGTCTGTTACAGTTGCCTCTCAGTCACACAGGTGGAATAATTTGTCTGTGAGGAATCACACAAGCCACCAAACTAAACAAGGCCTGTCTCCTGTAATACATTATTTATCATTACAGTCAGTCTTGCTGCTCACATTCCCTCTCATGTGCCTTTATGGATTATTTATGCTGTGTCAGTCACTTGCGTCATTTGCATCTTTTATATATTTAGAGGCCTGAGTGTCTCTTTCATGTGGGCTGAAGGGTGGAGAGGTTGGCAGGAAGGCCACAGATTGGGAAAAGTGGACCTGTGATGGACACGTGGGTGACAGGGTGACATGGGGTTGGGGTTTGGTGTCTCATGGAGTGGATGGCTTGGATTATTATGAGATTGGAGCACAAGGGCAGGTGATGATGCCTTTGTGTCTGTTCTCTGTCACTGTATGTTTGACAAGCTAGTGATTCTTTGTGGTTACACCAACGTTGTTAAATAATGAAACAAATTTACATATTTACAACTACACAAGTAAATTTTAAAGTTAACTAATAAGTATATATATATATATATATATTCTTATACTTTTTTAATTAAAATTTCATAACCTCTCTTTGGTGACATATGATGGATTTCTCCAGTCATAATGTAATATAATCATTTATTCCCGCACCTTTCTTACAATCGACTGCAAATTCACATTCTGATCTGCCTCCATCCAATCTACGACCAACGGATAGAACCGAGTTCCCATCCTACATTTTTCAATAACCTGTTTCACATGAATGTACAATATGGAATAAAATATTTATCGCTACTTCTGTTCCATCACAACTTTAAATGGAGTGAATTTAAAGATTCTCTGAGAAGGTTTTAGTATGCTAACTGATACTTTTAGTATTGTAAACATGGCATGCTAAAACTCACTTCTCAAAGTTGGCGTTTACAGCACTGCAGTTTGTTTATTTATTTATTTTATATATATTTTTCTTTTTAAATTAGTTATCCTCATTAACTGATTAGTTTGATGGCTAGTCGACCATCGTACCCGACCCTATTGCATACATAAGTACACTGGTATGCATTCATGATGAGTTTTATCTTAAGATTCATAATAACCTTACGTCTGCTGACGATTTCATTATGATTTATTATTGTTAGGTAATTGACAAGGCATTTTATATGGTATAGCATGGCACCCGCATTTGCCATCATGCACGTTTTCTGTTGTACTTCCTTACTGGTGACATATTCAGCAAATTAATCATACATCCACACACTAGCATGCTTTGTGTTCTTTGTCTCCTCCTCTCATAGTTGGATTCTCTTTTATTCCTTTACATCAAGCACCTTTTGAATAATATAGGTGGGGCTGTTGTTTTTCATGCCGTCGTCTGCTGGCCCGCAGCTGATGGAGATGGATAGAAAGACACTTGTTCTCCGTGTCCTTGGGTTTATTAACAACTCTCCCCCATGTGCTCTCGTCTTCATCAGCACCTCCTGCCAGCATGGCCTGGACTCTTTTGAAGGAGGTGGAGAGGAGATCGTTGTCCGTTCTGGGCTTTGAGTGAAAGTGTGGAGGGCTTTGATATCATTAGCTCTCTGTTGACTTGACTCTGTGAGCTGGTGAGCGGCCAGTAGCCCAGCCAACGATGGAATTAAAGCTATTTACACAGCTGTTAAAGTAATGCTACCTCATACAGAGCCTCTCTATGGCTCGGGTCTGAATCTGGACGCCTCTAATTCTACTCTTTCCCACAGAGGATGCCCCCGCAAAAGGGTGCCAAGAACCGGTTCCCTTAATAACCATACATCCCCAGATCTCTCTATTTGGTTCAGTCTAGAGGGATTGTACCGCCCTCACCTCCTGAACGAACACAATTCAAGGGTTCACGTTAGGCCCTTGGTCTCCAACATTTATCACACCTAAATGCTCTTTGTGTGAGAATGTAGGTCTGCTTTGAATAGGGACGCCAAGACTTTTTTTTTTTATGTTAAAGCATCTTTCTACTCTATGTGTTCTCCATCCATGTTTTTGTATGAAAGTGTAAGCACAGCAAAGGTCCATAGTATGAGTGTCCATTATAATGAAAACTTTTTAAAAAGAGTTTTAAAAAAAACTTACAGATACATTTCTAAGAACTTGGCACATGTGGTTTCATATGATTTTGAAAAGCTGATTTTCAAAACCATGTGAAGCAACCATTTTCAAGTAACATTTCAGTTGAGTTACCCTTAGTATTGTAATGTGGTGTAACCATCAAGTAAAAATAACGTTTTTCTTACATCTTGAGTACATGTGAGTGTACACATTTTAATCGTTGTTTAAAAAATATGCATTGAATCATTAATTCATAAATAAGTTCAAATTGTCTATTTTTAGGAGACTTGGTAACCATTACACACAGGGTCTGCAGATTTATTTATTTATTTACATGACTTTGAGTTGGCTGACAAGTTATCACATTATAAGTTTTCTGAGAAATAATAAGAGAAATGCTTATTTTATTATGATATCAGGTCAGTTTGACACCCTGACATTTTTTACTTCATATTTCCCCATCAAAAAAAATAAACAAATAATAATAATAATAAAAAGAAAATAAATAAATAAATTCATTAATTCGCATTAATTTTAACTTGGAACTTAAAGGGGTCATATGATGCGATTTCAAGTTTTCCTTTCTCTTTGGAGTGTTACAAGCTGATTGTGCATAGATAAGATCCCTGAAGTTGCAAAGACTAAAGTCTCAAAACCAAAGAGATATTCTTTATCCTTTAAAAAAGCATCATATGACCCCTTTAAAACTTGCTAATCAAGCAGTGCATTCAGTCCATTGTATGAATGAATTGGATTTTAAAAGTTTTTTTTTTTTGGTATAAATGAACAGATAGGACAAAATATGAACACCATGTCATTGACCCATGAAAAACAGGTTTTTGCAAATGAGGGTAAAGTTCCGAATTGTCATTATAGCTGAGCTTGTCGGACATGTCTGTGAGAGATCGTTCTCCACCGCGTTGTGCCCAAGTACCTCATCCAGCCAGACTGGCACTGTCACACTGTGTAGATAAGTAGCTCTCTCTGCGTAATGGGAATCAGGAGATGACAGGAAGAGGGATTGACATTGAGCAAACAACAGCAAAAAGAAACAACAACAACAAACCGTGTCTAATTCCTTCTGTTATTTCCTTTTATAGCGGAATAAACAGGGCCATCTCGTAAATTCCTCCTGAAAAGTATTATTGCTGACAGGTCTGACCTCGGCAAGCCTGCAATGTTTACCCATAACTCACAATTAACAGAGACATTAGAGAGTTCTCCTGAGGATTGCCAGCTTTATTTCTCTCTAACTGGGCAGCACTAAATCTGGAAGAGATCCCAGTTCTGCCATTTACCATCGAAGGGGCAGATTCCATACTGGAGAGAAGAGGCTCCACAGACTGAACACACTTCTGAGCTTTGGGGCTGTTATGGATATGGTGGCGGTAATTATTCAGGCCTTGTTATTGCCCAGAACACCACACCTGCGTCCAGCTCACTGCCTGTTATTAGAATATCAAAAAGGCCATGGAAGAAAAATGTCTTGCACGATCGGAGCTAAATGTGGACTGGGATGTTGCGTGTTACGTAAGATTTTTTTTTTCTCCCTGATCAAAGTTTTTCGAACAACTCTGAATAAATCACAGTGCAGTTTATTCTTTGTTTTAACACAGGCATTGAAATGGGCGAAGTGTCTTTATTTTACTTCTGAGATAAATGTGCACCTGTTCATAGACATGTCAAATCGAATCAAATGCCAGCGGGTTAGATCCTCTGACATTTTTTACTACGGCTTTGTGGCTAATTTCCAATGTATTGCTGTCGGCTTATGTCATAGTCAGAGACATTCAAGTATTTATTTATTTCATCATTGCATTTTATGATTTTATTAGATTAATAACAATTGTGTTGTTTTAGAAGCAAATAGGACACGGGCAACCCGAAGACTGAACTGAATTAATGAAGGCTAAATCAACCGATAATCTGTTTAACCACTAGCTCGCTGTTGAATATCAATGAGACAGCGCCGTTTGCTGCTCTTAATGGACTAATCTTTTATGTCTGAGTGTAGTTTATCCCAAATCATCCATGAGAAACGTTGTCAGCGCGAGGGTCTGCTTGTCAAAACACTATGCTGCCGTGGCCTCAGGAAAGGAAAGTTTCCATGTAATTAAACACAGCATATGACAGAGGCAAGGTCTCATTGCTCACTGCACATCAGACGTAGAAGTGATAGTTGAACATTTGCATGTTACCAAGCTTCTTCTTCCTATTTTGGTTTCATTTTCAGAGCGGAAATAAAAGAAGCCAACGTGTGAAGACATGCTAAAAAGCAGCAGATATTTCTGTATGTTTACACCATGCTCATCGTATTCCACGCACATACACACGTTCATATGCGTGCCCATCTGCGCTCAAATTGAACACTAATGGAATGTTGTCATGTACTATTGCCGTTATTGTCATTGGGAGATAACTGAAAAATGTTCGTAGTACCTTAATGGTCAATTACAGGCCCGGTCCAATGGAGATGGTGCTGGGGTCCCACCAGAGAGAAGATAAAGGGCCTAGATGAGCTTGGAGGCCTCCATCAGGAGTGGGTCATTACGTATAAACTTGTGAGTCAAAATTTGGATGATTTCCCAGCTTCTCCCTGCTCGACTACAGATGAGGTTCTTTTTTCCTGTCCGCATTGATGAGAAGCCCTGTGGCGTGCCTCTGTTGATTGGAAACCACACGTTAATTTAACAAAGCTCATATATCAAGATCACAGGAGGCCTTTTCTTTATCTCTTTATGCCACTTTTTCTCCCTTCAATTCTCAGTTTTCTGCTGCTCAATTTATGACTTGGGTTGAATTAGGATTTATAGCGTATACATCAGGGGTTGCTTTTACCGTTCTGTTTTGCCCAAAGAGATCATCCATGTGTTTTTGGACACTTAAGCTGCACTTCAAAATGTATGTCATTGTATTGCATTGTGCTGTTTTTTTATGTTTAAAAACATTAAAAGAAATTAATGTTTTTATTGAGCAATGGTCCATTATATTGATCAAAAGTGGCAGTAAAGACCTTTACATAGTTCTTATATATTTTTGTTTATTTTATTTATTTTATTTTAAATAATTTTCTATTCATCAAAAATTATTATGTGACTGCTGAAAATTCAGCTTTGCCATCACAGGTATGAATTACATTTTAAAATAATATTCCAATAGAAAGCAGCTTTGTAACAATGTTACATCATATTACAGTTTTTAGTATATTTTGATCTAATAAATGCAACCTAGCATAATAAACTTTCAAAAACTCCTACTGACACCTTACTTTTGAACAGTAGTTGGTAGATGGATGGATTGATGGATATACTACCTTTCAACAGTTAGGCATTTATTGTTTTAAATGTTTTTGAAAGAAGTCTATTATGGTAGGTTGCATTTATTTGATAAAAAATACAGTAAAAACTGTAATATAAATAGTATATATTTTATTTAATATTTAAATATAGATCTAGATGCATGTACCTTTTTTGCGGTCACTATATACATCGATCTGCATGCTTTGTCAACACGCAGGCCTTATGTAGTTTGAATGTTTGCAGCAGTGTTTGTGTATGTGTGCAAGGGAACAGCTGCCCTTGTCACCTCTCCATCCGTAACAGAGCTGTCGTCTGCTTTTAAATAGATCTGAGTGAATTAACACGGTGCTCCAGGTCGGGTCCGCTGGGGCTCTGGTGACAGTAGCGGTGCCCTCCACTAACGCTGGTGGAGGAAGCTTTGGCACGCTGACATGGCTGGCAGGGGCTGCCCAAAATGACTCTACAGGGGCTGGATGCCAACCAGTCAACTGAAGCCTGGCCAACAGCCCCAGCCCGGACTAAAGCGAAGCGCAGAGAGCCCACTAGAGACCGCGAGAGCCAGCTTTTTCATTTAGCCGTCCAACTGTTTTCCCCTCTCCTCTCAATTGACAGAATAAATGCACCTGCCATTGTGTGATATTGGGCAGATTAGTTTTGGCTGTGATTGAGGAGTTGGTGTCAGAGTGGGGCATCTCTAAGGGGACCCACCCGCAGGGATTCAGGCTGCTGGGAGCTCTCGTTTGTACTAAATAACATCTTTCTGGCCAGCCATTGGTGTATTGATATTTTGAGGGAAATACAGCCTACTGGTAAAGTTGATTTGGAAAGAATAATGGATCAGGTAATTGGTGTGAGAGGATGTTTGAATGTTATTTTAAACAGCAAATTTTTGCAACAGCAATTATTGCTTTCAGAAATTATTTATTCAATAGTTGAACAACTGTCACGCTATGGCTACTGTGGTGGAACAAGGAGACGAGGAGACACTGGAGTAACTCAAAACACAGTCTTTAATTCCAACTTTGGGTAACACAGGGCAGGCAGACACACATGTAGCACTAGGACGAACATTCAATACCGGACAACCAACTCAGAAAAGGAAATGCTTTAAATACACGACATGACGAGGGGATGACGAGAAACACCTGGGATCAATAAACATAATGGGAACAGGAAACAGGAAGGACCAAATAGGTGTTCCAAAACAAGGAACACATGGGAAGGAAAACAACAAAACGGGAACAAAAGTCTGATATTACTCCCCCCTACCCGAAGGCTCGCCCGCGCGCCACACAACATCCAATGGGGAGGGGGGGTGGGCGCTCTGGAGGCCCCTCAGGACAGGCCTACTCGGGACGGCAGGCCTCCAGGGCAGTACCCGTTCCGGGACCCATGGCGGATCAGGCAGTTCAGGACACCATGGCGGAGCAGGCAGACTAGGAGGCCATGGCGGAGCAGGGAGCTCGGGGAGCCATGGCGGAGCAGGCAGACTAGGAAGCCATGGCAGAGCAGGCAGACTAGGAGGCCATGGCAGAGCAGGCAGACTAGGAGGCCATGGCAGATCAGTCAGACTAGGAGGCCATGGCGGAGTAGGGAACTCAGGAGGCCATGGTGGTGCAGGCAGTTCAGGAGGCCATGGCAGAACAGGCAGACTAGGAAGCCATGGCGGAGCAGTGAGTTTGGGGAGCCATGGCGGAACAGGGAACTCAGGACGCCATGGCCGGATGACCTCCGTGGCCTTGGCCTCGCCACTTGGCCCGGCCACTATGGATGGACGCATACTACCCCCCCCCCAAAAAAAATCCTTGGGGAAATCTACGGGGCTGTATTCGGGGCCTGGAGCCCTCCCTGGGCGG
>NW_015548255.1:1186094-1198267 GCF_001515605.1 Sinocyclocheilus anshuiensis
TAAACTCGGGGACAGGAGCCCTCACTGGGTTAAACTCGGGGACAGGAGCCCTCACTGGGTTAAACTCGGGAACAGGAGCCCTCCGTGGACTAAACTCGGGGACAGGAGCCCTCCATGGGCTATACTCGGGACCTGGAGCCCTCCGTGGGCTATACTCGGGAACAGGAGCCCACTCTGGGCTGGATTCGGGGACTGGGAAGCGCTTATGAGGAGTTGGCACTGGAGCGAACTCAGGAGCTGGAGCCGACACTGGAGCGGACTCAGGGGCTGTAGCCGACACTGGAGCGAGCTCTGGGGCTGGAGCCGACACTGGAGCGAGCTCTGGGGCTGGAGCCGACACTGGAGCGAGCTCTGGGTCTGGAGCCGACACTGGAGTGAGCCTAGGGACTAGCACCAACCGCCTTCTCCTCCTTAGATTCCCCTCTTAAGCCCTTGGCTTGACTGAGGAACCGCCGACGGGCTTAAGAATGCCACGGCCAGCGGGCTTGAGCGAGCCGCGGTCGGCGGGCTGGAGTGAGCGGCGACTTCTATGCCGCGGGGGGAAAAACCAGGAAAACAAAAGAAAACTAAAAACAAACACGGGGAGAAGGGGCGCCGCTTACT
The DNA here is from genome assembly GCF_001515605.1 of Sinocyclocheilus anshuiensis. NCBI lineage: Eukaryota > Metazoa > Chordata > Actinopteri > Cypriniformes > Cyprinidae > Sinocyclocheilus > Sinocyclocheilus anshuiensis. The sequence continues at coordinate 1,186,698 of NW_015548255.1, forward strand.
GTCTTGGTCCGGTATTCTGTCAGGCTAGGCTACTGCGGTGGAACGAGGAGACGAGGAGACACTGGAGTAACTCAAAACACAGTCTTTAATTCCAACTTCGGGTAACACAGGGCAGGCAGACACACGTAGCACTAGGACGAACATTCAATACCGGATAACCAACTCAGAAAAGTAAACACTTTAAATACACGACATGACGAGGGGATGACGAGAAACACCTGGGATCAATAAACATAATGGGAACAGGAAACAGGAAGGACCAAAGAAGGGCATACTGATACAAGAGGGAAAACAAGGAACGCATGGGAAGGAAAACAACAAAACGGGAACACAAGTCTGACAACAACATTATTCAGCTTTTGATATTTTCTGTAATTCCTCCATAGTCTTGAATAACTAAATGAACATTCCATGACTCTCTGGAATACTTGATTCTGATTGGTTAATCACACCATACAGAGATCTGATGTTTCCTAATATTCACCATCATCCATGTCAGCGCTCATCCAGGTAACTGAAATCAGTTCTTTCATGTCTCTCACATCACGGACTGGCTTTCTCTTTTTTCATAAAGACAAAACGGACTCCCATCTTGTGTCTCACAGATTGTAATGAAAATGACCTCAGAGTGCTTCAGTTTTAATATTATTGTAAAATGGTTGTAGTGTTTGTCTTGTTGCTTTTTTTAATGTTGTAATTGTCTGTTTTTTCTTATTGGACGCTTAATATACATCAAAATAAACATTTATTGTCCATGTGTTTATTTATTTGGTGAGTAGCAGTGTAATAATGTATGTATGTATGTATGAATGAATGAATGAATGAATGAATGAATGAATGAATGAATGAATCAATCAATGAATGAATGAATGAATGAATGAATGAATGAATGAATGAATGAATGAATGAATGAATGAATGAATGAATGAATGAATGAATGAATCAATCGATCAATCGATCAATCAAACAATCAGTCAATCAATCACTTATTTCTATAGCACATTTAAAAAACAACACAAGTTGACCAAAGTGCTTTACAGACCCTAAATTACGAAACATATATACACACACACACACACACCATAAAGCATAACAAAACACTAAACAAAGCTAAGAACAGTTAAAAGCAACAGAGAATAGATGAGTCTTCAACATAGATTTAAATCACACAATGGAATCACAGGATTTAATATGTAAACGGAGGCTATTCCAAAGACGCAGACGCGATCTCCCTTGGTTTTTAACCAAGTTAATAAGCAAAACAATGGACATTAAAAAAAAGAAAAAAGGCAGTGGATCTCAACCAGGTGGTGCCTCAGCCATCTTCCAATAGTAACAAAATTATTTAAAATAATAAAAAAAAAGAAAAATAAAGCATTAATATAAGCTAAAACACATGAAAAATATAATGTAAGTTTACATGTTAATTTATATTTAATTTGTTCCCTCAACAACTGTCATGTTTATTTAAAAACCACGGTCTTGGAAAATCTGGATATATGAGGGAACTTAATGATTTCTAGACCTGGAAAAGTCGTGGAAATGAATACAATCCTAAAAGAAATGGACATTTTTATAATGAATGTAAGTTTTTCTAGTTATGTCAAGCTCTAAATTATTTTATCAGATATAGAACTATTTGTGAGTTAAAATTAATTTAAAAAAAAGCACAAATGACTAGAAAATAATGTAAATTAATTGGTCTTACACCCTGAAGAACATTCAGTTATTGAAATTATGGAATTAATTATTTGAAAGTTTATAATTATTTTCTTGCATTAAAAAAATATATATATTGCCACTTTATTTATGTAAATAAAGTTTGAAAATGTGCAGCTTTGGGGACCTTCAAATATTATTTTTGACAATGCGGCACTTACAATGGGGAGTTACAAGATGATCCCCCTGTTGACTTGACATAGTAATAATATGTATAATATGTTAAATATCACATATTATACAGTATAAACAATTAAGCGAGCCTGACGTGCATATGGAGAACACTTGCCCAGCAAGGTCTCATCTTGCATATTGTTCATACCACTAAAATAATTATACTCTCCTGTCCTGTGACATCTTATTCTGATGCAGAATTTTCTGCCGCTTGATTTAAATTTAATTGGACCATACCCAACTGGCTCAGGTCAGTATGAAAGGAAAATCAGGGACATTAATCAAGGTAAAATTATCAGCTGATTAATCAGTGTTCTAATTATGGCACACTGCGTCTCTCTCTTTGTTCTGTTTTAATTACTGTACTTCATTGTCTTTTCCATATGGCCAGCATGTTTCTGCATAATGCCAGTGTCTCACAGCTTGGGGAGCCATTAGTACCCTGCCTAGTGCTGCTGTCCCAGCCCTTCTCTCATGCTACCTCCGTTTCCCTCCTTCATTTTTTTTTCTGTGGGCGATGTTTGGAGGGTTTGTAGACACTGCAGCAATGGATGATTCCATAAAGGGAAAACTGCAGTGATGTTGGTTCAGTCTGTAGACAGTCTGTAATAATGTTTGGCTGTTCTGTCGGTGGTCTGAAATGATAGCTGGGAGGTCTGCAGACAGGCCGTGCCGCTGCTGGGCGGATCTGTAGACACAGTGCATTGCGGAGCAGCGTGGACTCAGCGTGGACTCAGCGTGTTAAGTGCCAGGATGGATGGGGATCTAATAAATTGTTGAATAAAACATGCTCTGTTGCCACGGGGGCGCAAAATTAGCGGGGCAAAGTGGTGATTAACCATCCTATCATACTTGCCATTGCAATTCCCAACTTCCTTTTCTATCCTTCTCTGGATCTCTTTCACAGCCTCTTTCAGCTTATCTCCCTCTTTTCCATTCTTCTGCATTCCCCTGGCTTTCTCCGTATTAGAACAGAGAATATTTCATTTTCTTACATGTTTTAACTCTCATGTTGTGTTCTGGTCATTTTGACCCAGATAAGATTTTCTTTTTCCCCAAAATGCTAGTTAATGTTATAGCATTGGACTAAAACTTACTGACTTTTTTCACACAGGGTATAAAAACTTCTCCTCCAAAACTGAGATTTCTTTGGTACTTTTCTGGGATTTTTTTCCCACCTTGTTACACTAGTGGTGTTTCTGGTCAAAAATTTCCATCCATCTAAATCTCTCCTTATGCTATATTAGCACCAACTCTTTTTTTTTTGGAACTGATTGATCGTAGGCCTCACTGATCTAAATTTATGCACCTCAGTTTTTAAATGAACATTACCAGAGTTATCCAAAAATAATGCCTTTTTTTTTTTTTTAAATGTAAGTAAAATAATTTTCTCATTAGTTTTTTCTCATTAAAAAAATATATTAAAGAATTTAATAGTAATTAAAAAGTTTAAAATCATGTACATTCACAATCATATTAGTAACCTAATAAAGGCTATTTTATTCTTACTTATGGAGTGGAGATTTATGTTTTATGGAGTGAGTCGCATCATGGGGGTGGCCATCTTGAGATATTATATCCAGTTAAATACTATTAGCTTTTTATTTGGTAAACATTGTCTAACTCTTTCACGCACAGAATAAATTCATCATGAATGACCTTGAATAAAGCATTTCTACAGTGTCACTTGAAACCAAACTTTGGTGTGATGCTACATCCACACCACTAGGTGTCACTCTCCAAGAAAAATTCCATGCAGAACAACACAAAAAAATACTGTAGTGCACATTTTGAACAAACATTTCTGTAGTTTCTGTGCTATATAGTGATGTTTTTGGCGGCCTGTTTTAATTTTAGTTTTAGTCTAGTCTTTGTGTGAAGCTGTCATTTTAGTTTTTATTAGTTTTAGTCACGTTCATACTCTTTTTAGTCTACGACGATATTTAGTCATAATTTTCGTTGACGAAAGCAACACTAGTGCTATACTGAGAGTGAGTGGACAGATATGTCTGTCTATAAGTTCTTGTAGATATTCAGGTTGACATGAAGGTATTGCAATACTAGCATGTATTTAGCAATAACTAAGCTGTGACGAGCACTGATCATTTTGTGAACTGTTGCGTCTGGTTAACATAAATTGTGGGTGTTTTTCTCGCTCAAAAACTCATCAGTTTTACAATGGTTTTGTACAAACACCTTAACCTCCACAATCTCCAGCACGCTTTCTGTTTTCTTTGAGTAAAGGACTCCTTTATAAAGGAGAGTTTTTACTATCTTCCTTCCTATCAGTGCCGTGTGGTGTGTTGGAATTAGACATCACTTAAGAATACTTACGCCAGCGTCTCACTAGCGCATGGAACCTTTTTTCAATATGTAATTACTGGAACCGTACATGTGTCTCATGCATATTCATGTGGATTTTAATTAAGCCCATCTCTTCACAGTTTGTGCCTTTGCGTCCTGAAAAGTTGCATCCTCACACTCTGCAGGCTTCACACATGCAGAAACGCTCACAGGCATATTAGTATGTGTGTCCGTCAGCCTGGAATGTACAAAATGCACAAAACCACAGCAAAATGAATGGACATGAACACACACATATAATGTATAACAGGCATGAAGTTGTTGCATTTTGTCATCCTTCCCACTGTCTATCTTCCCTGGGTAGGTACTTTCCATTTCTGCTTTTGGCGACTGTAAGTTTAGCCATTTTGTGATATCTACAGCTGTTCTGTTAGCCTAGAGAGAGACAGAAAGACAGTCAAGCTCTGTGCATTGTTTTATTAGCCCTGAGAGAGGAGAGAAAGGCTCGGTAGCATATGCTTGTAGACAGATCAGAGACAGACAGTGCCGTGTGACTCATCAACAATTAAAATGGACATAAATTGTGTTAAACAACAAGATTTGGGTCTGTAACCATGATAGAAAAATATATCTTTTTCTTGACGATTGTGTAAAAAGCCACCTTACAGAAATAACTAAATTAGCACTTGTTATAAATGGGCCGAGAGCTGTGATACTACTGACTGTGCACTCGTATGTTGTGATAGGTTTGGCAGTACAAACTCTATAAACACTTGAAGAACTCTTACACTTATTCTGTAGTGAAAACACACACATGCTGATGATAAGGACAGGAGGGAGAAAATATGCTAGCATAAAGCCACTTGGCACTTCGCGCTGACAACAATCCGCAGGGTTTCAGAAGGCCAACAGCGCCATCTACTGAGAGAGCAGAGGATATGTAGTGAAAGGGAGAGGGAGAGTTGGACAAACACCAACTCAGTAGGAATTCTCAGATAATAATCAGTTTCTCTGGGCTTGTGAAACTGGCTCATTAAGCCTTCTTTTTAACTGGAAATATAGGGAGTGATTAAAGCTGCATTACTGAGTGGGCACAAAATGGCTAACCTCCGGCCACCCACCGCTCCTAGGTGTCTGGCACGAGGTTCTGCACGCAGCGTAATGTCTTCACTTTGAGAGCAGCAAATCCATCACCTGCTTGTTTATCTACTTTCCTCTGGCAGCCTTATCAATCAGTGTTTAACCATCACACTGGCATATTTTTCTTTTAAATATCATTAAATGCAGCGGGCCAGACCTATCAGTGGGCACACCATCTCCTCACCCTCCTTTGGGTTCAGCTCACTGCGGCGGGCCAAGGTGGGTCGAAACCGGGTGCCTTTCATTTAACCTCCTGCTGACGCAAGATGGCAGATTATCTATGCTGGCAAACCTGAAATTTAGTTCACCCAGGAATGAGCTTTGTCATATTATAATGTTGTTCCAAACCTGTTTGACTTTGTTTCTTTGTGTAGAAGACAAATGGAGAAATTATGAAGGCCGTGCTGGTTGTTCTTTTACATGCAGTTACGATAAATGGGGACTGAGGCTTTCAAGCTTTAAAAAAGGATGCAAAAGTATCATAAAAGTACTATAAAAGTGGTGGTAAATGGTGACAGAATGTTAATTTTTGGGTGAGCTAATCCGTTGCACAGAGATGTTTATTAAAAATGGAGAAACTAGTTTAGTGATGTCACTTGGGTTCGGCATTAGCATACGTAATTAAGGCTGGGGAGGGCATCTGGAATGGGGCGAAGCTGGTGTCATTGGGCATAATTGCTTCAGGAGGACATAATTGGGCCGCTGGTTGATTTTCAAAGGCTCATCCCTCCGTTGTCGTGGACACAGCCTGTGGACTTTGGCCTGATGCCAAGTAGGCTCTTAAAGAACACACAGTATCTCTGTTTCTCTCTGTCTCTAAATGGAGGAAGAATACAATGAATCACTCAAGCAGGTGCTAAAGTCAACCTTAACTTTTACTCAACATCCTGTGCTGGAAAAACTGAAAGACTGGCTGTGTGCGTGTGTGTGTGTGTGTGAGGATTTTTTCCCCCACTATAGTTGATTTTTATCTGTATTGGATTATTATTACATTAGATCTAATATTAGAACATACACATTTTCAGAGCTATATTTATGTGTATGTGTGTATTCCATTGTTTTTCAGAAAAAGTGTGTTTATGAAAGGTCACAGAATTACATTGTATAGCTTTATTATTATTATTATTATTATTATTAATCTTTATGTAAAGATTATTTAATCTAATTCTCATATTTCACATATACATTTGGTGTTTAACTATAGAAAATGTAATATATATTAATATGTATATAAAAATCGAATTACTGTATTTAATTACAATATATCATGTTTCATGTGAATACATTTCATATAATAATACTATATATTGTGTGTGTGTGTGTTTGCGTGTAATATTAATAAAAACATTTAAGATACAATTAAAATGGATGAATCGACTGAATAAATTGTTCACTTTTGCAGGAAAACGATAGCATACAGAGCAAAACCATTTCTGATTTATTTAGCATTTGGACCCTAGTCAAACTGATGCTTCCAATGCTATTCATCATACTCATATTTCACTAAAACCTCATCAATGTTGGCCAGCAAGGTAACTTTACCTTGAAGACATATCTAAATTAACACAATCCGCAATGTTCTATACCTCCCAGAAATCCAAATGGTTAGGTTTGCAAGGCATAACGACACATGATCAACAAACATAGGCTGGAAGTGACAGTTCTGTCAACTGGCCCGAAACTTTCTCAAACTGGCCCAGAGCCATCCGTATTGTTGAGCCCTGCGTGTGTGGGTGGCGTGTTTTGGAATGGTGTTATCACACGCACTGTGATGTTATCAGCGCTCATGAAAGATGCAGCAGAGGACCAAAGCGCACTACCTGAGGTGTTTTTCAGGCAGCGAGGCCAGAAAAATGAAAAGATCGGGCTACAGATTTGTTTCTGAAGCCTTGAAGGTGAGGTCAGATCATCGAGCGAACATGAAGGTATGTATAGTTGTGCACATGTGTATATATCTCTTCGTGGCCTGTCCTGCGTGCAGGCCTTCCGGCTGGCGACCCGGTCTAAACATCGTGGCCTGACATTTTTATCATCCGTCAGCGCAGAGCAAGATAAATCTGGCCTCCCGGCAGCCCTGGCAGCCTCCCGCTATCTTGTCACATTCCAGACAGTCGGGGTCGGTGGGCTGAGCCAAGCCAGGCCGGGCTGGGAGGGGAATCAGGGCCAGGTAATCCATTACTGTCCGGGGGCAGGTCTCCACGCATACGGATTTAATATCAGCCTGCCGAGAGTTATGAGCCATCCCCATCCACAAACCTGACTTATGCAAAATGACAGGCCCACAGCTGGAGGATTTGGACCCACTGTATATTCTCTCTTTTGTGAGTGAGTGCGGTTTTTTTTTTCTCCTTTGGCTCTGATGGTTGGTGTCTCACCCTCTCAATCTCCTACGTGTCCTTTACCAGCAAAGGCTGGACTGTGTTCAGGAGGCATGTAAATGGACCACAGAGATGCCTTTCATCCTGGCCCATTTCCATAGGAAAGGCAAAGTGACCTGGCTACAGAAGTGCACTGGCACTCGCGTCGGAGGCCTGTGACCCTGAGATGTATCCCCCAAGAGAATGTTCTCTCTTGAGAAGAACAGAGATACCTAGTCTCTGTGTAACTCGCTGTATTAGCCACAGACAAACACATGCAGAAAGCCCCATGGCCATCAGCATGGATGGGCATGTCCTAGTTCTAGCCCTTGCGATGTGAGGGCAAACTTTGTGCAAGAGGAAGCGCTCAGGAAGAAGGGTGAGAATGTCTCAGGTGGCACATTTGTCCCATGCTAAAAAAGGACATGGAAGTGGATTTTATGGAAGCCCATTTCTGCCTCAAAGAAGAAAAAAAAAAAGGTTAATTGTGAGATAAAGTCAAAATGTCAGTTATACTGTAAAGTTATAGTGTAAAAAAAATGAAGTTGCAGTTGGGGTGATTAAAAGTTTTGAGATATAAAGTCATAATTGTGAGATATAAAACCTTAATTTACAAGAAATAGTCAAAATTATGAGAAATAAAGTTGCAATTATGAATGCTGAACTATTTTTGAGTTATAAAAAATAAATTTGAGATTAAAAATTTATATTGTGAGATATAAATTTTATTATTAGAATTACAAGAAATAAATATGCAATTAATTGTGAGAAATAGAACCATTTTAGATAAATAGTAATAATTTCAGATTAAATATTGGAATTAAAAAAAAAAACAATTTTGAATTGAAACTGATAAAACAAAAAGTTGAGATGTAAAGTTACATTATGAGAAAGTTGCAATTGTGAGAAAGTTGAAATTGTGAATAAATTACAAGAAATAAACTGGTTATGAGAAGTTGCAGTTGTTAAAGGGATAGTTCACCCAAAAATGAACATTTGATGTTTATCTGTTTACCCCCAGGGCATCCAAGATGTAGTTGACTTTGTTTCTTCAGTAGAACTGAACACAAACAAAGATGTTTAACTCAAACCGTTGCAGTCTGTCAGTCATATAATGCAAGTGGATGGAAAATCACGGCTTTGAGAGTTAAAAAAAACACACAAACAAAACCAAATTAAACCCTGCGGCTCGTGACGATACATTGATGTGTAAAGTAGGGATGGGCGATATGGGCTTAAAAATATATCACGATATTTCTGGTATTTATTACGATAACGATATCAATGACGATAATTCAGGGAATCCTGTTTCTTTTAAGAAAAGTATTATCTTTCCTATGTTTACCCAAAATAGGGTGAGCATTAATGAGTTCACACATAATGTAAAGACTGTTTTAATTCATACTGGAAGCCGGAGGGCGCTCTTGCACAGAAACTCCACATATCCATAGCAGAAGAAATACTACTGACAATGCTCCAGGAAGGTATCCAGTTATCGCTGAATAAAACGCACAATGGAGGTAGAGACATTTTAACTGATGAAACTTGAGGAAAATAAACATACGACTGCACAAAATATAGGGTTTATCGGTGTTCTTCCATCTTGGGTATTTTTTTAAGGAAAGTATATTTATAATGCAATGTTAATCGACATGGCCTTTATCACTGTATATAATACTATCATTCTGTAATATGAAACCACGTCTGGTCACAAAAATAAGTATTTCAAACACTCGACTATGTTATTAAGTTAATTTGGAGAAAAAGCATGTCAATAAATTATATCTTTGTTGGACAACAGTTTTGTAAACAGGCTCATACACACGCAAAACTGTATAGCGCACGTGCTACAGTAGTACATTTATAGCGCGTTCTCAACAGCCGTCTTCTTCTTCTTGCTTGCTTTACAGCGGATCGCAGACTTATGAGTGCATTACCGCCACCTATCTCTCAAATGGACCATTGACACTCCTAAATGAGATTGTAGATAGAGTGTCAATGGTCCATTTGAGAGATAGGCGGCGGTAATGCACTCATAAGTCTGCGATCCGCCATAAAGCAAGAAGAAGAAGAAGACGCCGGCTGTTGAGAACGTGCTGAGGACGCGCTCAGGACAGTTCGGACATTGCGGTGAAAATCAGAGGTAAAAAAACGATATAAATACTGTTTAGTTTCTTGCACAGACCGATCGTTTTGTGACCAAAGCTGCCATGGCAAAACACCTCAGTGTGCTCCAGAAAAACACATTGGCTGCGGTCAGAGGGTCAGGGTCTGACTGTATAGTGATGGGACTTCGACCTATAACAATAGAGGCTTTTTATAGATTTCAGCCAAATGTCAGACCCCACAAAAGACCAATGAATGCCAAGGGACAGCGATTGATGAAAATGAGAAAAAAAGCTTCAATAAATAACATGATTGCTTTTTAGTCAGCCCTGAAGCGGGCTGTTGGCAAAGTAAACATCAATTTGTTATTACATCCTCTGAATGTGCTTTCAAACAACAGAAGTATCAGGCCCTGCCGCATATGTCTGGACTTAAAGTTTGACAGTGAAAACATTTCCAATTAATAATTATTAAGCTTTTAGTATAAAGTAATATATATATATATATATATATATATATATATATATATCATGCAATATAAATAAGCTTTAGAATTAATAGATAAAGCTTTAAAAATGACTATGAGCTTAGATTTTTGAGTCTCTGCATACCTATTGTGAGAGACATTTCCATTTATGAGTGTTTTTTTGTGTTTTTGTTTTCCTACTATTCTATTATGTGCTGATATATTACATTCAGTATAGGAATGGTATACATGACAAGAAGTTTTTAGCTCATAGACTGTCTTCCCCTGGTGGTTAGAACTGGTTTGAACTGGTTTGCATGATTTTGACACATCCTGTGTTTGCTGCATCTTAGTTCTGAGAAATCATTTGTGACATCCGTAGAGGTCGCAGCCAAAGGGGGAGGGGGAATATCTATATAAAACACCCACAGAGATATTGGTTTTGGTCTTCTCACTGCAGAATATCTGTATGTCAGGCGACCTTCTTGCAAGAATAACTTTCCTACTTTTCTGATAACATTGGTCTCTGAGTTTTATTCCACCTCACCACAAAGTTGGAAAATATTTTTCAATGACACTATATACATTTTTAGGCCTATTATATATTATATCAGCTATATAAACTAACTTCACTTTCATTTGCACTGATAAAGCAAGTTTTTTATTTTAATTTTTTATTTTAGTTATCTTTTTTCATGGACAGTTGCTGTGTAAATGTGTTTAAATTAATATTTTTCAATCCTTTAATCTTCGGCAGTGAATTGTGCTGACTCTCTCACAAGTCAATCACAGTATTTTTTATGTTTCAAAACATGTGAATGGCTGTTCGCTACTGATGTCACACTTTTATATGCACATGCTCCATGAACTTAGGTTGACAGAAGAAAGTTGATGATCACGATCAGCGATTCTGAGTTTGTTCAGCCACCATCATGGGTCATTCACAGTTTGTATCACTCCGATCTTCTGTGAATCATTCTGCAATTTAGGGTACATTTCATATCCTTTGATGATAATTATATTTTTTCCTAACAATTTACTTATTATACCTAAAAGAAAAGCATATATAAAAACGGCATAGACTTCACTGTATGAATTAACTATGCTACAAAATCTATTCGGTCAATAGCATCGAGTGATTTTTTTATTTGTCTTTTGTTGTCTGAGATGGGGATGTAACGATTAACTGCGAGCCGGCTGAAAATCGATTCAAATATGTGACGATTCAAATCGTGTGAGATGCCAAACAAATTGCGATACAATTGGAGTAGGAGTTTATATGAATGTATCTCTGAGGGGAACTG
>NW_015548255.1:1198706-1206662 GCF_001515605.1 Sinocyclocheilus anshuiensis
TGTGATTGGCCGAATACCTCAAGCGTGTGACAGAAATGTTACGCCCCTTACCATATTGTGATGCCCTGTCCGGACTGAGCGACGAGACAAAAATATTACAACCCATTATAAACGAGGTATTTGTTCAATCCAGTGGGGACATAATTACGGATTCTAATGATTTATACTGTCTTTTACACGTTGCGTTGCATCGCGCCACGTAAACATAAAACCATGTCTGCATTTGTGATCGGAGAAATGACAAACTGTTACAGAGGAGGCTTCCATACCGCCGCCTCCTCACCACCAGAGGGAACTCTTTCCTGAATATTGACTTTATCCATTCGGACTCTAGTTCCCATCATGCCTCATACCTGGGACTGATTGCACACACACACCTGCATTGAATCACGCACACACACATTTAAGCCAAACACTCACAGCAACTCACTGCGAAGTCTTGATTTGCCCCGGCTGTCACTTCTGAGCGTTTACCCTGTATCTTGCCTACTCGTTTGACCTTGGACTGTTTATCGTACTCTGATCTGTCTCTGCCTGCCCTGACTTGGATTGTTCTACTACTGTGATTGTCTGCCGCCTGCCTCGACCTCCTGCCCGTCCCACGTTCTGTCTCAGCCTAGCCTCCGCTATTGTATCTACTGGTGATTGACCCTGTCTTGTCTGTGTACGCAATAAACACCCCTAACATCACCCACATCCCCAGTGAGCCCACGACTAGCTTTCCCAGAGAAATTCGACGGAGACCCTGCCAGATGCAAAGGGTTCTTGCTTCAGTGTTCAATCTTTGTTAATCAACAGCCCTCGCTGTACCCCACAGACTCTAGCCGCATTGCCTTTGTGTGTTCATTGCTCACGGGGAGGGCGCTGGATTGGGCTACCGCCGTTTGGGGAGTGGATGGTTCTTCATTTCCCACCTTCACAACCTTTCTCCAACACTTCCGCGAAGTCTTTGAACATCCCGCGGAGGGGAAAAGTGCAGGAGACCAACTGTTGACACTTTCGCAAGGAAGGAGACCAGCAGCCGAGTACGCTCTGTCCTTTCGCACCCTTGCCGCCCAGACAGGTTGGATCGAGGACACATTAAAACTCCTGTTTCGGAGGGGACTGAATTCGGAGCTCCAGTAAAAAGATATGCGCGGAGAATGAGACGGCTAAAAGCACACCCTGTATATTTTCTTTATTTTGCAAAAGCACAGTGTTTTGTTGATATTGTGAGTGTACACAAATAAAAGTAGACCCTTTACAGATTTAAATGCTGTATTACTCTTATATGTATGGTCAAGTATGAAGGAGCATTTTAGTTCTTTTCGCTGTCATCATTAAAATCTGCAAAAAGTTCCGCTGGCGGAACTGTCGACCCCAGGGGGTTAATGATATTACTGTTAAGTTTCGTTATCCTCTACCACTGGTCCCCGCAGCGCTAGAACAGCTCTGCCAGGCCAAATACTACACCAAGTTGGATCTACGCAATGCTTACAACTTTATCCGCATTCGAAAGGGGGACGAATGGAAAACGGCATTCTCTACCACTAGTGGGCACTACGAATACCGGGTTATGCCCTTCGGCCTGGCAAACAGTCCCTCGATCTTCCAATCCTTCATGAATGACGTTTTTCGGGACATGCTCAACAGATGGTTGATCGTGTACATCGACGACATCCTGATCTATTCAAATTCCCTGGAACAACACATTCGTCATGTCAGATCTGTACTAGAGCGCCTCGTTCAGTATTGACTCTACGCTAAAGCGGAGAAATGCTAGTTCCTTCAAAGAAGCACAACTTTTCTGGGGTATGTGATCAGCCAGGAGGGGGTAGCGATGGATGAGAGGAAGGTCAGGGCAGTTCTGGAATGGCCGCTTCCCCAGACAGTCAAAGATTTACAACGCTTCCTGGGGTTCGCGAACTTCTACAGGCGATTTATCAGGAACTTCAGTTCGATCGCCGCTCCTTTGACCGCCATGACTAAGCGATATAAACGTCACCCCACTAAATTGACCTGGTCTTCGGAATCACAACAGGCATTCGATGAACTAAGGACTCGGTTTACTTCAGCACCTATCCTCCGACATCCTGATCCTGAACGCCCATTCGTTGTCGAGGTCGATGCCTCTAACACTGGGGTAGGTGCGATACTTTCCCAACGTCACGGATCACCAGCAAAGATGTACCCTTGCGCCGCCTTCTCACGCAAGCTAACCACCGCCGAACGAATTTACGACGTGGGCAACCGTGAACTTCTGGCCATGAAATTAGCATTAGAGGAATGGCGCCACTGGCTGGAGGGCGCCTGACACCCATTTGTAGTCCTCACCGATCAAAAGAACCTCGAATACCTACACTCGGCCAAACGATTGAACCCCAGACAGGCAAGGTGGGCGTTATTCTTCACTAGATTTCAGTTTACTGTATCATACAGACCCGGTACCAAGAATATCAAGACCGACGCTCTCTCTCGTCAAACGGAGGAGACGTGCTGCTCAAACATCAATGAAAGTATAATTCCTGAGAACCTCCTCATCGCACCCGTACAGTGGGACATCATGACCGAACCAAACAACTTGAATCTCCAGAATCCACCACCGCCTGAAAGCCCCCCCAATCTCACCTATGTTCCTGAATCACTACGAGAGCGTCTATTGACACAAGTACAGGTTCTGCCCAGCTCGGGACACCCTGGAATCGCTGCCACTGCACATCTGGTCCAAAACCGATTCTGGTGGCCCACTCTGTTATCTGATACCACAAATACGTCCGAAACTGCATTACCTGCAACACTTCTAAATCACCCAGACAGCTACCAGCAGGCCTGTTACACCCATTGCCCACGCCACAACGGCCTTGGTCTCACATCGCCATTGACTTCATCACCAACCTACCCAACTCTCAAGGTAATACCACTATACTTACGATTGTAGACCGATTTTCCAAAGCATGCCATCTAATTCCCCTGCCTAAACTCCCCACGTCATTTGAAACTGCTGAATTACTGTGCAATCATGTGTTTCGTTTCTATGGTCTGCCTGAGGACATTGTCTCAGACCGGGGTCCCCAGTTCACCTCAAGGGTATGGACCGCCTTCTTCAAACACCTCAATGTAAACATCAGCCTCACATCTGGCTACCATCCTCAGTCCAACGGACAGACAGAGTGCCTGAATCAGGAGATCATCCAGTTCCTTCGATCGTATTGCCAGCAACGACAATCAGACTGGAGCAGGTACTTGTTTTGGGCGGAATATGCTCAGAATTCCCTCATGAAACCCGCCACAGGGGTGACTCCCTTTAAGTGCATGCTGGGCTTCCAACCGCCCTTGCTCCCCTGGGCTGGCGAGCCCACCGACCTCCCTTCAGTCACAGACTGGTTACAACACAGTGAGGAGGTCTGGGACCGAGCCCATACTGAGCGGAGGGCGGCGGGCTAGAGTGAGCGGCGGCTGGCAGCCTAGAGTGAGCGGAGGCGGGCGGGCTTGTTGCGGCAACCACATGTGATGACCTCGGGCTGGACTCCGCTTCGTCCACGGTAAAAGCCGATCCGACGGTCCACTTCCAGCGCAAAGTTGATGTATTTCCTCAGCGACCAACACGGATCAGCTCCAGGCATGACTAAGCGGATATCGTCCTCTTTTGACCAACACACTTTCTGTTCTCCCTGATTTCTTCTTGTGTATTTATACTTCTTGTTTTGTTCAGTACAGTGTCTGGTATTGTTTGTAATTAGAGGTTGGTATTTCCCCTGTGCTTTCTACGGTGACCCATTGCTGCCACACACATATTATTTTTTTCCACTCAGATGTTATGTAATTTTAACTACATATTTTCTCATATTAACGAGATGTTACATCGTTAAAACAACATCCTTTTCTCATTAAAATGACATATTTTTTCATAATAACGAGGGGATATGTTGTTAAAATGACATAATTATCTCGTTAAAATTACATGTTTTCTGGTTATAACGAGATATTATGACGTTAAAACAATATCTTTTTTCATAATAATGAGATGATATGTCATTAAAACAACATAATTATCTCATTCAAATGTTTGAAGAGCCATCGCCAGAGAGAGCGACAGAGCGGATCATCACCCCAGAGCCCAAGCTCGTTCTGAGGTCTGACCAGGTACGTGAGCCAGCATCGACGCGTGTCGCCGTGGGTGGCCTTGTTGAGAACGAGGGAGCTAAAAAGGACCCAGCCCACACTCCCACCGCTGAGGGTGAGCTGCCGCTTGCCTCTGACCATTTTGATTATTTAAATGAGGATGATTTTTGGCTTCTCCCGCCTCCGCTGGTTTCGTCCAGCTATGTATTTCCAGAGTTCTCACTGGTTCTACCCAGCTCACCTTCGTTTCCTTCATCAGACAGGTCCTTGTCTCCAGCCTCATGGAGGGTCCCGCCCAGCCTACTACTCCCTCCTACTCTGTCTCTGCCAGCCAGTCCATCAACCCAGCCTCCGCTGGCCTCTGTAGATCCCTCAGGTCACCCTCAGCTCGCCAAACCCGGTAGGTCGTTCACGTCCTACTCCATCGGCATGTCTCCATCAGTCGGCCCCCTGGTGTCACCAGCCCTACTTCCACCATGGCTCCTCTCTCCATGGACTCCACCATTGGCCGCCGTCCTGGCTGCGGTCTGGGTCCCTGCCTGGCTCCTCCTGCTCCTGGTTCCTTCCTGGTCCTTAGAACTGTCACTCCTTCTTTTTGCCTGCCCCTCATCTGCCCGTCATCCACCTCCAGAGCCCCTACCCTCCCTACCCTTAGTTGGGCTGCTCCATGGTGCGAGGACGTACCTTCTGGGAGGTGGGAGTACTGTAACATGTATATTCTGTTCTGTTTGGTTTAGTTTATCTGTGTTCTCGTTTGCCTGAGTTCCCTCGTTTGTCTCCATGGTTTTTGATTAATTACCTACACAACTGTTTCTGTTCTCCCTGATTTTGCCTTGTGCATTTAAACTCCTTGTTTAATTCAGTTCAGTGTCCAGTATTGTTTGTAAATAGAGGTTGGTTTTTCCCCTGTGTTTACTCCTTGGATTTATTAAAATAACTCTCTTGGATTCTATTCCTTTGTCGTGTGCTTTATACTTAGCAACCTGTGACATTGATACTAGAATGAAACACAAATAAAATATTACATGTCAGTTTGTTTGTTTTTCAACACCTACAACGTCTATTGCTGTTTGATTGTGGCCATTGCTATTCAGGTCATTGTTAACATCCGCAAGAAGCAGGTGATTTCAAAACTGAAAGTACACACTATGATTTCAGTCATTGTGAGTTTCCTGGAACAGAGAACAAGGTCGTCATATACTCTCAGACTGGCTAAAAAGGTAGGACTCATCTCCTCAAGAATAAATAATTACATTTAAATGGTCTACTGTTTATGTACAAAGTGCATACAGTAAAGATTGTTTATTATATTATTTCTTACTTTAATGATACTATTAAATACTGTAAATACCTACTGTACCTGAAAAAAAATAAATCACTTTATTTCATTTGCATCTTTCTTATTTGTTCTATTGTTTGTTTGTTTTTGCATCTTTGACGCAATTATTATTATTATTATTATTATTAATAATTATATTTTTATTTTTAATAGCACAGATAAAATAAACCAAAAATGACTACCCTGTGTTTTGATATATTGTTATTGTGAAATAAAATTACTCTAATCGTGAAATACGATTTTGGTCATATCGCTGGCCCCTAGAGTACACTACAAAATGTGTTTTGTGTTAACACCTATTGCTGAGTAACTTGAAATACAGACAGAACGTCTGTCATGCTCTTTGACACGTTCTTTTTGATAACAGCTGGTGAATAAATATGAAAGAGACTGCGTTTTATGTGTGTGTGCTATTAATTACAGAATTGAATGACAAGATGAATCGTAATCGAATTAAATCGTAAGTCACATTGTAGGAGCCTATTTTGCTTCAGTACCATATTTTGATTCATGATATTCATATTTTGATTGATATATGAGATTCAGTGCCATATTTTGCATATCATGTGATGCATTTCAGCTTTTAATATTTGTTTTATTGCTTTCATTTGTAAACTTACTGTACTCATGTATTCACTTTTATGGAATGCCAAACCTGACAAAATTAGAAATAAATAAATATACAAAGAAATTTAAAAATAAATAAATATATAAATAAATATACAAATACTATACTTTTATTTCCTTATTTATGTATATTTGTTTATTTTTCCACATTTTATTTATTCTTTTATTTATTTATACATTTATTTATTTCCACATTTATGTATTTATTTACGTATTTATTTCTACATTTCTTTATCCATAATGAGGAAGGCGTGTTTTACCTCAGGAATAGTAATCGAGTCAGAGTAGGCAAGGGGTAAGCTTTGAGGCCACAGTGACACCTTGTGGTGCCCAAATGAAATACAAGAACTGTAGCCTACATGACGTGCCTGTTGATAGTGGGATGAATGACTTAAGCCTAGTTCACACTACACGACTTTAAACGTCGGCAGATCGTTGTGCTGTTCAAACATGACTTGATTGTCTGTCTTGAAGTCGCTGTGGTGTTCACACTACGTGACACTATGTAACTGATCCACAACAGGGGGTGACACACTACACGAGCTGACAACAATTCTGTCACCCAACGACTCTATCAGGTCCCCAAACCACGTTTTGTCAAGAAAACACACGCGAGAAGTTGAACGGGAATGACGCGAAACAACAAGTGAAAAAAGAGTTGTTTATTTGAAAATAGATGTCGAGAAGAAATTAGTGCTAATACAAATGAGCTGTTTGCGTGATGATTTGTTCTGAAAAATTCCGCTCCATTTCTTCGGTCCAAACTTTTCTTAAAGCCACGTTGCTGCTGCTGTTTTTCAAAGCCACTAGAAGGCAAGCCTGCAACCTTTAGCCAAAAAAGCGTTAACGGCTAATGCTAACGCTTCCACTTTGGCAGTACGTGGGAAAGGAGACAAGAGGCTGTTTTTTTTGTTACACTATCCCCAATAGTGAATAATACAGACCCTCGTATCTCCCAATACGCTCCGGAGTGGTATTCGAGTGTATCTCATCATGCATCATGTTCTGGAAATAAATTGTGAAACTTTTGACGAGATAAATAATAACTCCAAAATTATTAAGAATTCACTTTTGGCAGTAGAAAGAGCTTATCAAGAGCTTTCATTTGATATATATCTCCATTTCGCCCAAAATGTCAGTTACGCCCTTCTGGTTCTCACACCTAGATATAACAGCCACATTTTTGACTGTAGAGGAAGTAACAGTACATCAGTCTAGATGCAAATTGTAATCTACGAGATTCTGTGTACTGTTTTTTTGGTCCAATATGTAATATCTCTGTCTTATTCTGAATTTAATAGGAGAAAATTATTGGTCGTCCAGTCTTTTACATTTTTAACACACTCTGTTAGCTTAGATAATTTAGAAGTTTCATCTGGTCTTGTTGAAATATATAGTTGAGTATCATCAGCATAACAATGGAAACTAATCCCGTATTTTCTAATAATATTACCAAGGGGCAACATGTATATTAAAAATAGCAAAGACAAGTGCAGTTTCTGTGCTATGATGGGGCCTGAAACCTAACTGAAATTCTTCATAGATATTTTTTTGCAGGAAGGAGCACAATTGAGCAGACACCATTTTTTCTAAAATTTTAGACATAAACGGAAGATTTGAAATGGGTCTGTAATTTGCCAGTTCACTAGAATCTAATTGTTTGCCAGTTCGCTAGAATCTAATTGTGGTTTCTTAATAAGAGGCTTAATAACCGCCAGCTTAAATGGTTTTGGGACATGAACTAAAGATAACGACGAGTTAATAATATTGAGAAGCGGTTCCCTTTCATGGGAACTTTGAACTGCGTCCTCTAGGGCTCGCTATGGGGAACGCCTCGTCGTGACCCGTGTCTGAAGCATACATTGAAAAAACACCAACTCGTTGGCCGG
>NW_015548255.1:1207120-1207200 GCF_001515605.1 Sinocyclocheilus anshuiensis
CATTAACATTAGGGGCCATTGCTCTGCTGGGATCAGCCCAGCAAAAGCAGGAAATAGCTGAGGAAGGCAAGGAAGGCAAA
>NW_015548255.1:1210469-1212129 GCF_001515605.1 Sinocyclocheilus anshuiensis
CTCCAATTCGCTCGAAGACCCCCGCGCTTCAGCGGCGTGGTCCCCACCAAGGTTATTTTTGTAAACGAAAACTAAAACTAAGACTAAAACGATTGATGAAAAACTATTTCGTAAACTGAAATAAAATAAAAACGTCAAAATAATTGAAAAACTAAAACAAAACTAACAGTTTTTCTTTGGGTGCAATGAATGAAGCTGAATTACAAAACACTGTTGATTCTACATTTGTTGTATTTCTGATGCTATCTATTTTATCAGTGAAAAAATTCATAAAGTCATTACTACTAAACTGTGAGGGAATATTTAGTTTGGGCGACGTCTGATTATTTGTTAATCTAGCCACTGTGCTAAATAAAAACCTTGGATTGTTTTGGTTATTTTCTTTGAGTTTGCGGATATGCTCGGCCCTGGCAGCTTTTAAAGCCTGTCTATAGCTGTACATACTGTTTTTCTAAGCAATTCTAAAAACTTCCAAGTTAGTTTTTCTCCATTTGCCTTCAAGATTACGAGTTCCCTTTCGATACTTCACTCGTACTGCGTCTTGCGTAGACGCATATGGGAAAAAAGCCTTTTTCTCCTGAACTGAAGCCTTTTCATTCACGCAGTGAAACTGCACAGCCATTGGTTCGTGCAGTGCTTAAAAAACGAACCAATGGCGACGAAGCCCGCCAAAGCCCGCCAGAATGGGCAGGGCATCTGGCTATATAAGCGGGCGCTCTAAGCAAGATTATTTATTTTATCATGTAACACAAGCAATCAAACCAACATTAGTCATTCTAAGTTGGTGCTTTGAAGAAAAACAGACATGCAGCGCAACATGATAATTAAGATGAGAACGCGCTAAATTGGCTAAATCACATCATACACATGCTTATAATTCTTCATAAATGAAAAGAACATTCAAATATAAGCCTTTACTGATAAATGCGATTGCCGTTATTATTAAATTTCATTAGTCCCAGTTTTGATTTGTGCACAGCTGTACACAGAAAAGTGAGCAAGACACCACAGTTACAATATCATGATTATAATGAGCTTCATGATATTGGTTTATGATTATGGTTAAATAAGAAAAGACATATAACCAAATCAGGCTACATTTATTTTTATACTAAATATCTCAACACACATCATTGGATATGACATTAAGCGCGACTTGTGTAGATTAATTTAGTAAAAAAGGCTTGCCTGCTTTCTTTGGCGTATATTTGTATACTTTTACTATCTAATCAATCTCAGCATGCGTTACTTTTGTGTCACTATATGTTTGTCTCTCTAAGGTTAAATTATGCCTACGTCTTTCTTTGGCCTATGCTCTGGAAGTGATCTGTTAATTCTGCTAAACTTTAAAACTGAAAGTAAAACTATAGTTATACTATATAAAAACTAAATAAAAATGTGTTCACAAAATAAAAACTAAACTAAAACTAACAAAAATATTAATGAAACTAATAAAAACTAAACTGAATTTTATAGCAAATTTGAAAACGATATTAAAATAAAACTAATTTAAAAATTCAAAACTATAATAACCTTGGTTCCCACCTCAGTGCAGAGCAAGGACACTCACGTCCTGCACTCGCCCATCCTCGACACCTGAATCGCGCCCTCATGAAGAGGTCGTTCAGGATGATTACACTGAAACAGATCCCAGATCCTC
>NW_015548255.1:1212331-1212795 GCF_001515605.1 Sinocyclocheilus anshuiensis
ATTCGCCTTTGCTTATCAATATACGGTCCTTCCCTTCGGGCTGTCCCTGGCCCCCCGCACTTTTACGAAGTTTACGAAGTTGGCTCTCTCCCATCTAAGACAGATGGGATTCTGTGTTATCAATTACCTCGACGACTGGCTCGTTCTGGCCCAGTCGGAGGCAGAATTAATATCTCACAGGACCCTCCTCCTCAGCCACCTGGAGTGCCTGGGACTCAGGGTCAATTTTGCCAAGAGTTTGTTGCTTCCCAGCCAGCGAATTTCGTTCCTGGGAACAATTTTCGACTCAGCCCAAATGAAAGCTGTAGTCACGCCAGAACAAGCTCTGGCCATACGGAGGCTGGCGACCTCCTTCCAGATCGGTACCGCTCGCCCGCTCAAAGTGTTTCAAAGGATGCTGGGCCTCATGGCAGCAGCATCTCCAGTGTTACAGTTGGGTCTGCTGCGTATGCGCCCCCTTCAGC
>NW_015548255.1:1213665-1214790 GCF_001515605.1 Sinocyclocheilus anshuiensis
ACTCGCCTCGCAGCTGGATTGAGACCTCTCTGCTTGGCTGACCGGCTCTCTTCGCGCCTCAGCATCGCAGCAGTTCCGTCCTGTTCCCCTGCAGCCATCCGGCGATACTGAAAGAGCTTATCTCTAGCAGGTAAGCCTTAAAACAGCAAATTCTAGTGACGTTACAAATGTCGCGTTGCGAGTGTGGCTCGTGCAGGGAATCTTGCACAATGCAGAAGGGCAGTGAGTGCGTCGCCTGTCTGGGCAGCCCCCACGCAGAGACTGCATGCTCACTGAAACGGAATGCTCTCGCTGAGAGCACGAGTCTCGCTCTTCTCAACTCGCGGACCACCTTCTCTGGAGACAGCCCCGCTCTCCCGTTTCTCCTCTCTCAGCGAGCCTCGGAGAGAGAAACAGCGGAGTCAGGGAAGCTAAGCAACCGGATCTGAGCGATCGCATGCCGGCACTGTACCTGCGTGCTCGCTCTCCCCGTTGCACTCGGATCTGCCGCAGAAGTGCAGTGAGCTACGCGCTTACTGAGACAAAATGCTCACTCGAGCATGAGTCTCGCTCTTCTCCACTCGCGGTCTGCCTCCACTGGAGACAGCCCCGCTCTCCCATTTCTCCTCTCTCAACAAGCCTCGGAGAGAGAAACAGCGGAGTCAGGGAGCTAAGCAACCGGGTCTGAGCAATCACATGCCAGCACTGTACATGCACTCTCCCCGTTGCACTCGGATCCGCCCCAGAAGGGCAGTGAGCTACGCGCTTACTGAGACAAAATGCTCACTCGAGCATGAGTCTTGCTCTTCTCCACTCGCGGACCGCCTTCACTGAAAGCAGCCCAGCTCTCCCGTTTCTCCTCTCTCAGCGAGCCTCGGAGAGGGAAACATCGAAATATGAATTAAACTAATAAAAACGAAACTGAATTTTATAGCAAATTTGAAAACGATATTAAAATAAAACTAATTTAAAAATTCAAAACTATAATAACCTTGGTTCCCACCTCAGTGCAGAGCAAGGACACTCACGTCCTGCACTCAGAAGTGATGAATTTGCTGGCAAAATGAGCCTTGGAAATGGTTCCTCCAGCCCAGAGCGAGTCAGGCTTTTACAGCCGTTACTTCCTCGTCCCCAAAAGAGATGGTG
>NW_015548255.1:1215039-1217161 GCF_001515605.1 Sinocyclocheilus anshuiensis
CAGGACCCTCCTCCTCAGCCACCTGGAGTGCCTGGGACTCAGGGTCAATTTTGCCAAGAGCTCGTTGCTTCCCAGCCAGCGAATTTCGTTCCTGGGAACAATTTTCGACTCAGCCCAAATGAAAGCTGTAGTCACGCCGGAATGAGCTCTGGCCATACAGAGGCTGGCGACCTCCTTTGAGATCGGTACCGCTCGCCCTCTCAAAGCCTTTCAAAGGATGCTGGGCCTCATGGCAGCAGCATCTCCAGTGCTACCGTTGAGTCTGATGCGTATGCGCCCCCTTCAGCACTGGTTGAAACCACGGGTTCCATCCCATGCGTGGCATCACGGACGCCTGCATATCAGGGTGAGTCAGGCCTGTGTATCGGCCTGTACTGCCTGTTCCACAGACAGGATCTCCTCTCTCAAGCGAACGGGACATTATGGCATCCTCGGCCTGACCTATGGGCCCTGCACCTCTAGCCGCTCGACGGGAGCCTTCGTGCCTCCTAGAGCGAGTCTTAAACACAATTTCGGAGGCTAGAGCTCCGTCTACGAGACGCCTTTACGCCTTAAAGTGGTTTTTTTTCTCAGCTTGGTGTCTAAAGCGCGGCAAAGATCCCCTTACTTCCGATTTGGCAGAGGTGTTGTCATTTCTACAAGAGCTGCTGGATAAGGGACGTTCCCCATCCACGCTCAAAGTCTATGTGGTGGCTATAGCGGCTTCTCATGCCCCTATTGAGGGTCAATCAGTGGGCAGAAATAGCGCGGTCATCCGCTTCCTGAAGGGTGCTAGGAAGCTGAATCTGCCTCGTCCCCCTACCGTCCCTTCGTGGGACCTGCCCACTGTGCTGAGGGCCCTGAAGGGCCCCGCTTTCGAGCCGCTACAGTCTGCCAACATTCGGTCGCTATCGCTGAAGACTGCTCTGCTTCTAGCACTGGCATCAGTAAAGCGAATAGGGGACCTGCAGGCGCTCTCTATTAGCTCTGCCTGCCTGGAATTCGGGCCTAACAACTCTAAAGTCGTCCTGAAACCAAAGCACGGTTACGTACCTAAAGTGCTCTCCACTCCGTTCAGAGCACAGGTCATTACGCTCTTTGCACTTCCTCCAACTGAAGAGGACAGAGAGCTATCTCTGCTCTGCCCTGTCAGAGCTTTGAGAATCTATATTGAGCGTTCTGCTCCCTATAGGCCATCGGAACAACTCTTTGTCAGTTTCGGTAACCGCACACCAAAGGGCTTCCGGTTATGAAGCAAAGACTCTCTAGATGGATAGTAGACTCCATCTCGCTAGCGTACTCTTCCTTGGGCCTCCAATGCCCCATTGCAGTACGGGCCCACTCGACTAGAGGCATCGCCTCGTCTTGGGCATGGTCCAGTGGTGTGTCCATTGCGGATATTTGTGAGACGGCCGGCTGGGCCTCGCAGTCCACATTCGCAAGGTTTTATAACCTGGCGACTAGAGGCATCGCCTCGTCGTGGGCATGGTCCAGTGGTGTGTCCATTGCAGATATTTGCGAGGCGGCCGGCTGGGCCTCGCCGTCCACATTCGCAAGGTTTTATAACCTGGAAGTCCCGGCCTTGCAGGCCAGGGTCCTTTCCACTTGAAATGACATGCGCTGCGTAAACAGATATGGCAGAGAGCCCTTGGTCGTATCACGCCCAAGTTCTCTGGCATTGTTTCACCTGTTAGCTCTCGACCCCTGGGTGTCGAAGTTATGGGAATACTCTGGAATGATTAACCAGGTCGGGTGTGACCTAGGAACCTCAGCCCGTCTTAGCCTTGGGTTATTGTTGACTTCTCTATGAGCATTGGTTGCTTATGGAAGTTTATACCTTTAGTCGTTACACTACATTAGCACAGCGTGATTGTACTATGTTCCCATATGCGTCTTACGCAAGACGCATCACGAGTGAAGTATCGAAAGGGAACGTACTCGGTTACTAATGTAACCTCGGTTCCCTGAGATACGGGAACGAGTACTGCGTTGCTAGCCATGCTATGTAGCTGCACGACTCAGTTGTCGCTTCAGTCGAAGTAAACCTGAAAATCCTGTGGAGAGCGCCCGCTTATATAGCCAGGTGCCCCGCCCATTCTGGCGGGCTTTGGCGGGCTTCGTCGCCATAGGCTCGTGCAGCTCC
>NW_015548255.1:1220677-1234954 GCF_001515605.1 Sinocyclocheilus anshuiensis
CCGCCCCAAAGGGCTTCTGGTTACGAAGCAAAGATTCTCTAGATGGATAGTAGACGCCATCTCGCTAGCGTACTCTTCCTTGGGCCTCCAATGCCCCATTGGAGTACGGGCCCACTTGACTAGAGGCATCGCCTCTAACTTTCGACCCCTGGGTGTCGAGCTTACGGGAATACTCTGGAACGATTAACCAGGCCGGGTGTGACCTAGTAAGCTCAGCCCGTCTTAGCCTTGGGTTATTGTTGACTTCTCTATGAGCATTGGTTGCTTATGGAAGTTTATACCTTTAGTCGTTCCACTACATTAGCACGGCGTGATTGTACTATGTTCCCATATGTGTCTAAGCAAGACGCAGTACGAGTGAAGTATCGAAAGGGAACGTACTCGGTTACTAACATAACCTTGGTTCCCTGAGATATGGGAACGAGTACTGAGTTGCTTGCCGTGCTATGTAGCTGCTATGTAGCTGTCGTCGCTTCAGTCGAAGTAACCTGAGAATCCTGTGGCGAGCGCACGCTTATATAATAATAATTAATAATAATTAAAGTACGTTTCTTTCTCAAGAGAATGGGTATTGCTGTTGTACCATGGCGCAGTACGTTTTTCTCAAACCTTTTTTAATTTGATGGGGGCAACAGCTTCTAATGTATTAGAGAAGATAGTGCCCATGTTGCTAGTCATTTCGTCTAGTTCATGTGTATTTATGGGTACAGAGAGCAGTTGAGATAAATCAGGCAGTTTATTTGTGAATCTATCTTTGGTGGTTGGAGCAATAGTTCTACCCGGACGATAACGGAGAGCCATATAGTTAATATCAGTAATAGGCAGCATGCACAATACAAGGTAGTGGTCAGTAACATCGTTACTTTGAGGTACTATATATCATTAAGATCAATTCCATGCGATATAATTAAATCTAGCGTATGAATAAAACGATGAGTGGGTCTGGTTATGTTTAGCTTGACTCCAAAAGAGTTTATTAAGACTGTAAACGCAAGTCCTAACGCATCATTTATATTATCAACATGAATGTTAAAGTCTCCGACAATTAGCGCTTTATCAACATTAACCAATAGTTTTGAGAGGAAATATGCAAATTCTTTTAGGAAATCTGTATATGGCCCTGGTGGTCTATACACAGTAGCCAGAGCAAGAGATAGGAGAGATTTATTTTGTTTATCTGACAGTGTAACATTAAGCAGAATTATTTCGAATGAGTTAAACCTGTATCCTGTTTTCTGAGTAACATTGAGAATATCATTATATATTGTTGCAACACCGCCACCACGACCAATCTGATGGGAGTCATGCTTATAACAGTAGCTTGGTGGAGTAGACTCATTTAGACCAATAATATAGTCATTTGGTTTGAGCCAGGTTTCAGTCAAGTAGAGTACATCAGAACTATTCTCTGTGATCATTTCATATACAGTAACTGCTTTGGGTGCGAGTGATCTAATGTTTAAGAGCCCAAGCTTAAAAAACATTTTTTATACATTTATTTTTCCGGTTTAATCACGATCAGGTTTTTTTTTAGATCCTGCATTAAATTTATATTTTGACCTCACTATTCGGGGAACATACACAGTCTTTATAGATTGGACAACACAAGTACTTCTATCATTTAAGTGGGTAGAACAAACGCCATCATAGCCGTTATTTGAGAATTGGCTTACTAGTCATGTGGAGCGTAGCATCCTGGAGATGTTGTCCGACAGGAGTTTTGCTCCGACTCTACTGGGGTGCAGGCCATCAGCACTAAAAAGCCTAGGTCGCTCCCAGAAAAGATTCCAATTATTAACAAAGAGCAGTATCTGTTCTTTATACCATGACAATAACCATTCATTTAAAGCAAACAGTCTACTGAATCTTTCGTGTCCTCGTCGATATGTGGGAAGCGGTCCTGACACGACGATCCTCATCGCGGGCGATGTGCTGCATACTGTCTCGATCAGGCTCCTGAAGTCCCTCTTCAGAGTCTCCGCCTGCCGCAGCTTGGTGTCATTCTCGCCCACGTGCAGCACGATAGTGCCGATGCTCTCGTCACCCTTCAGGATCGCGGGTATCTGTGCAGAAACATAGAGAAAACGTGCACCCGGAAAAGAGTGAGTGTGCACTTTACATTTAGCTAGGGCAGCACGGACGTGCTGGACGATGGAGTCTCTGACGATCACGGCGTCGCGTTCCGTCTCGCGGTCTGCACCGAGTGCAGCTCGAACGTGTCCTCACCTGCACTCAAAGGTAGACTCAAATCCGCCATTTAAAGCAAATAACAGTGAGTAAAAGAATGGAGTGTAAGAAATGTAAGCAAGATTAGCGGCAAATGCACTAGCAATGCTAACAGGCTATAAGCTAGTAGCAGACTCGGCAAATCAAAATAAAACTAGTGATAACAAGGTGCTCCGATTGTTTTTGTTGTAGAATACTATGGGGATATATACACAGTTTATAGAAACGAAAATTATGGTGTATAAAATTGATTTTAAGATTGAAAAATAGACAGTAAAGAATTAATTTAACAGAGCTTCAACTCAGCGGGACCAAGTATAAGGTCAGTCTGGCCTTGGATAATCGTTCCCAAAAACGATCCTGTACAGCCTCAGCACTGAGGAGGGCCAAGAGCATGAGGCAAAAGCCTGAAGGATTGTACCTGCCTTGCGGCCAGTGCATGTCTATTTAAGCAGAAAGGACCCAAACCTGTAAGGCCGGGACGTCCAAGTTATAGAACCTAGCAAAGGTGGACGGCGAGGCCCAGCCGGCCGCCGGACAGATGTCTGATATGGACACCCCGCTAGACCATGCCCAAGAGGAGGCTACACCTCTTGTGGAATGTGCTCTTACTCCTATGGGGCATTGTAGACCCAAGGAGGAGTATGCTAGCACAATAGCGTCAACTAACCACCAAGAAATTCTCTGCTTCGTGACCGGAAGCCCTTTGGTGTGGCCACCGAAGCATACGAAGAGTTGTTCCGACTGCCTGAATGCAGCAGAACGCACAATGTAAATTCTCAGAGCCCTGACAGGGCAGATAAGGTTAAACTCCTGGTCCTCTGCTGAAGGAGGAAGCACAGAGTGAGTGATAACCTGTGCTCTGAACGGAGTGTGGAGCACTTTGGGTAAATATCCCTGCCTTGGCTTCAGGACGACTTTGGAGTCGCTGGGCCCGAACTCAAGGCAGGCAGGGCTTATCGCGAGTGCCTGGAAGTCACCTACTCGCTTAACTGATGCTAATGCCAGTAGCAGGACGGTTTTTTAGCGATAGTGTCTGTAGGTCTGCTGACTGTAGCGGCTCAAAGGGGGAACCCTTAAGGGCCCTCAGGACCATGGGCAGATCCCATGCGGGAACAGTAAGGGGCAGAGGCGGGTTAAGTCTCCTAGATCCCTTAAGAAAGCGAATAACCAAGTTGTTCCTGCCCACGGACTGTCTGGCTATAGGACCGTGGAAGGCTGCTATAGCTGCCACATTGACCTTGAGTGTGGAAGGGGAAAGGCCCTTATCCAACAGCTATTGGAGGAAGCACAATATCACCGATATGTCACAGGAAGTTGAGTCCTTGCCACGGGTTGTGCACCAGGCGGAGAAGACAGACCATTTAAGGGTATAGAGGGGTCTCGTAGACGGGGCTCTAGCCTGTGAGATAGTATTTAAGACACCCTCAGGAAGGTTTGTTGGCTCCCATCGAGAGCCCATAGGTGCAGAGCCCACATTTCGGGCTGGGGGTGCCAAATTGTCCTGTTCGCCTGAGAGAGAAGAATCGAAAGAAGAATCGTCCATGTCTTTAGAAAAGAAAGTTGGGCAATGAGAGTTGTCTTTTGAGGCAAAGAGGTCAATCTCTGCCCTGCCAAAGATCTCCCAGATTCTTAGCACCATTTGCGGATGGAGCATTCACTCCTCTGAGACATGCTATCATCTAGAGAATCGTCCTCGATTCCACCAAACGAGACCATGTCACTCGCGCTAGCAGAGGGATGCTGGTCTGGGTGTGAAAAGAGAACAGGAGAGTCATCTCAACGTGGTGAGAGTGAGGCACGCGGGCTTGAGCCGGCGTGAGCTCCCTCGCATCCAGGCGCTGAGTCCCTCTGTCCCGCTGTTTCTTCCTCACAGGCTCCTGGGAGGAATGAAACGGGAGGGCGCGAGGGGCGGAGTCACTTTCTGAAAAGAAAGCGATCCAAGCGTGCAGAGAAGAGAGACTCATGTTCTCGCAGTGAGAACACTCCATCTCTGTGAGAGCGGCTTCTGCGTGGGACTTACCCAGACAGGAAACACACTCTGACACACCTTCGCAGCGGATAGAAGCTGACTCCGTGACCTGCGCCGCTCTGCTGTTCCCGCTTCGCTCTCGAGCCGCTTCAGCAACCGTGCGGATCTCAGCTTGTCCCCTGCCGCCATCTGGCGGGCCTAAAAGAGCAAATTTAAAAGAGCAAATTCGTGGCGTTGTTGCAAATGTTGCACCGTCATTGCACCTCGTGCAGAACTTCCCTGCACGCTGATGACAGTGCATATTTGCTCTTTTAAATGTGGTCTTTTAGGCTCGCCGGATGACAAAAAGTTGTTTAGGATGGAAAGAAACCTTCACACTACATACAATGGAAGATTTGTTCTCAGCTTTTGTTGAATTTTGATAATTTAAATTGTTAAACAATATTTTATCTTTACTTTAAGATAAGGACAAAGGTGTTGCTAGGATGTGGACATTAAAAACATTTTAAAAACCCACTGCTCCATCTTCAGGTACTGTAAATGATTTATTTTCTCTCATTTTCTCAGTGAAACAGAACAATTAAGATATGAAACAGTGGTTAAATTATGTTGGAACCCAGCAAAATATAATGTGCAATATAGATAAAAATTACAACAGTAAAATAGGCCAAAATAAAAATAAAAAATTATATTGATTAAATATTCTGTTTGGTTAAACAGAGTATGATGAACCCTGGAGGTCCTTGGACTGGAAATAAGCTCTGAAGACCTTTTTCCAAGTTAAGCTTATTACTCGACCCTCTGGAAAACTTGATTCTGATTGTTTAATCACAACATTCCATGGTCATATTTGTGTAATGACAACTAAACTGAATGACCATTGTCTCAGGCAACATTTTTCCTACATACTGATTGCATGCCTCTCGTAGCACTCTGAGGTATTTTTTTTTCTCATATAGACAATGAGCAAAATAAGCCTTTACAAAAATGTAAACGGTTCAGAATCTGTGCACTTCTGTTCAATTCTGAAGTTTTATTTGCACAGTTTTATTCAGCATCTTAACTTAAGTTGATGCTTTTCATCTTTCACTTTTGTTTTATTTAGTTTTATTCTGCATCTTGCATTTTGTGTTGCTATACAAGTTAATATGTGTTGATGCTTTTCATCTTTCAGTTTCTAAAATGACATGAGGCTGCATTTGTAGGCCAACAGTGTGTTTCCTACCTTTTAAAATTCTCTTTCTAGCAAAGATAGACAAAATATTTTGTCAACAATAATCAACTTCAAACCTGGGAACAAAGAAATCAAGACTCTGAGAATTCTTCTGTATGGACCGCAAGGTGCTGGAAAATCAAGCTTCTTCAACTCTGTAAATAATACTCTCCAGGGGCGCATCACTACCAGAGCCCTGGCACAATCAACAGATATTGGTGGAAGTTTTACTTTGAAGGTAAAAACATTTTGAGAGAGAGAGAGGGAGTCACGGTCATTTTCTGTTTTTTTGTTTTTCTTGTTCCTCTTAACCTGAGTTCTCATTCATTGTTTCTGATTGCATACCTGTTGCTTGTCCCAATGATTACTATTCCCTGTGTATTTAAGCCCTCGTGTGTATTTGCCTGTGTTATGCATCTTTTGTGGATTAATGTAGCAGTGCTACGTGACAGAACACTAAAGCCCAGAAAAGATTTCACCCCTCTACGGTGACCCAGTAGTGCACAACACAACAAAATCTTCACAACAAGACATGGATATCTCCCCTCTACGGTGACCCAGTAGTGCACAACACAACAAAATCTTCACAATACAACGAAATTGCTACAACACAATGGAAACAAGCCACAACACAGCAAAATTAGCACAACACAATGGAAATAAGCCAAAACACAATGAAATCTCCACAACACAATGAAATCGTCTCACAATGGAAATAAGCCAAAACACAACGAAATCTCCACGTCACAACACAACAAAATTCACACAACAAAATTCACACAACAAAACTCCTTTTTCTTGGCCACTATAGAGGATGCGTTAAAACGAAGGACTCTAGAGGTAATGATTTAACGAAATTCAGATTTTGGGCATTTTACTATCATAAGCCATGTCATTTATATGGCTATGTGAATTTAAAGTGTCATTTAAAAATCCTGGTGCAGTAAAAGCTCTCTAAAATTAGTATATTTTTAGACCATTAACTCTAGCACAAAGCCCAAATTTTAGCTTTAAAGCATTGTGTACGTGGCCGCGAGAAACAGCGTTATGAAATTAATTCAACAGTAATAATGTGTGCAAGTTCAGAAGTCCATAAAAACATTTGTATGGTATTGGTATAGTAAATTGTTCAAACTTAGGGTTTTGTTAGTCCAGTACCACTATATAAAGTTTGCATTTTACACCTCTATAGAAGGCAGTGGCTATTTGCAGTGTAGAATATTTTAGATGCTGTTTACACTAATTGAAAATATAAAGTATGGCAACACTTTATAATAACTGCATGCTATGAATCATTAGTTAAGCATCAGTAAATAGTTAATTCATCATTTATAAAGCATTGTCCCGACATTAATAGACATTAGTAAGCAGTTTATAAATACAGCTATAAATGCTTTATTCTTCATTTATAAGCATGTATATAATATGCTTAATAATTGTATTTTCATACTTTATTAATGATCAATTTATCATTTCTAAATTAAGTATTACATTATTTACAAACCAGTTAGTAAGGAGTTATCAGTGGTTCATGAGATCATTTAGAAAGTATAAGTGATTAATAAACTATTTGAATGTTAATTTATACATCTTATTATTCAGGCATAAAGTAACAATTACTCAGTGTGTTAATTAATGCTTTATTAACACATATTCGTGATTAATTCAGGTAGTTATAAAACATTTAATACTTGTCAGTTAACTATTTTTGTGAGCTCATCTAAAGTGAGGACTATTTATGCCTTGTAAAGCATTTACAAATGAGATTTAAAGGCTCAGTTATCTTCTAAACAGAAAAAGGAAAGAAACACAACACAGAGGGATACAGAACATAGACATATTTATTTTCATTAAAAACAATTACACTGTACAACTGTACACCTCATATAAAATGAAAAATAAACCTCTGCAATGCCATAGAAAAATTTGAAATCCTGTACACCTCCAGAAAACATAACTGTGCACCAAAATGAATCTGCAATCTGATTGCAATCTGAAAACTTGAAAGCAGCTGACATGGTCCCTCCCCTACTGAAGTGCTGAATAATTTTTTTTGTATCGGGCCACCACCTGTTGTGGTGTTTGAGCTGTAATTCAAAGAAAACAGAATAAGTGTTAGTAGTTGGTTTAATTATTCTTGCACACCCTTTGACACACACACACATTTGACTCATAGATTGTTCCAATCTACAATATGACACAGAGTGTGCAAATTTAAAAAAAAAAAAATGTTTTTGCCATGTGGCTCTGATTTTATTTATTTTTTTTTTTAACAGTGCTTTAGCTAACCAAAGAATATTTATCTTAAGGGTAGTTTCTGTAGTTTGCTGTAAGTTCTTCCAGAGTGAAGTAAATGGTAGCTTATTAAGTTATGATTTAATGCAATAAATGCAGCTTAAGTCACCCTCTCATTTTGTTTTAAAGGGTTAGTTCACCCAAAAATGAAAATTAGGCTGTGTTTTACTCAACCCAGAGGCATCCTAGGTGTATATGACTTTCTTCTTTCAGATGAATCCAATCATAAGAGGCTTAATAACCGCCAGTTTGAATGGTTTTGGGACGTGACCTAAAGACAACGACGAGTTAATAATATTGAGAAGCGGTTCTTCTGCTACAGGTAACAACTCTTTCAGTAATTTAGTGGGTACAGGATCTAACAGGCATGTTGTTGATTTAGATGCAGTGATAAGTTTATTTAGCTCTTACTGTCCTAGTTGTAAAGCACTGCAGTTTATCTTTTGGTGCGATGAATGAAGTATTATACGCTGTAGAATCTACATTTGTCATTGTCTTTCTGATGTTATCTATTTTATCAGTGAAGAAATTCATAAAATCATTACTATTAAACTGTGAGGGAATATGATGTCAATCCCGTGGCAAAAACAGAGAAACAAATGGAGACATAATTAACATAGCTGCTGTTCAAACCAAGCAAAATTGATTTGTTTAACCCAAACTAGAGATTAATAATGTGCATGTGATCAGATATAACTGCAGTACAAGATTATGAGATGCATTATTTGAATGCTTGTCCAAAGAGATGTGTCTTTAATCTAGATTTAAACAGAGAGAGTGTGTCTGAACCCCGAACGTTATCAGGAAGGAGTTAGTTTTTCTCCATTTGCGGTCAAGACTACGAGTTTTCTTATTGAGAGAATGGGTATTACTGTTGTACTATGACGCAGTACGTTTTTCTCTAACCTTTTTCAATTTGATGGGGGCAACAGCTTCTAATGTATTAGAGAAGATAGTGTGGATGATAACGTGGAGCCATATAGTTAGACACTTTTTTTCTTTTTGGATGGGTGTGTTTTTTTCCACTTCTTTGGGACTGAAGCACTGCAACACCCGCTGACTGCAATGATAGAGCTTGGAATAGCCAGGACAATTTTTTATATAACTCCAACTGGATTCGTCTGAAAGAAGAAAGTCATATACACCTAGGATGCCTTGGGGGTGAGTAAAACACAGACTAATTTCATTTTTGGGTGAACTAACCCTTTAAGTCTTTTAGAAGGATTTAACAAAACATCAAAAAAGTGTTGAAGCTAATGTAGATGGTCTACCATGTTATCCCACTAAATCACCAATGCAGTTTTTATGGCACACACAATGTGACATCATGCAGGAAGAACCAGCCAAGAGAGAAACAGATGTACAGCAGACATAACCAATGGCAAACCATAACTCAGTGAGTGGAAAGGGTGTAAACAGCATTCTAACCTCTCTGACGTGTCTTCATTTCCATTTTCTTTGACTTCTTCCCATACTTTTTTCCTTTCCCCTTCCTTTTCGTCCTCTTCTTCTTCCTGTCCTCCTCTGATGAATGTATCTGTAGTTGCCTGTGTGTCACCAAAGTCTGTAGTTGGAGCTAGCGAGCATCCGATGTAAAGTCACGTTTTCAAAAAAGAAGAAGAAGTCACGCTGTTAGGATTGTTCCAACGTGCTCTGACGCAAAATTATAATCTCACATAGTGTTTATTAATTTTACGGGTCCGCTAACTGTGAGGTGACACTGCAGAGTATATTTTTCAAGTGTTTATATGTGTAATTGCTTTGCTAGTTGAATTGATTCATTACCATACAAATAAATAACCTCTCCCGCGCTCCCACGGACGGTTCGCTCGTGCGCAGGTAACGTTACTGAGAGTGTGGATGAACAAATACTGAAGTTACAGTGGGCTTTATCATGATATCAAAAAGTAATTACTGATTACTTATTAATATGATAATCTTCTGTAACTGTGCTTTCAGTCATTGATTTAATTATTTTCTCAAAACTGTTAAATTATATAAAATAAAAATATTTAGGTGCCTTTATTGAGTTTGCATTTATCAAATATTGTTGTTGTATAGATTTCATGCTTAGTTATAATGTGAGTTTACTTTTATAAGCCACTTTATTGTGTGAAGTTATGCTCAGTAATGTTCCAGTGTGCTGTAAAAGAAAAGATTAATCTTTTTGTTTCAAGTTGAAAGTTGTTTGCTGATGTAGTGCAACCACAATACAATTTATTTCACCAGAAAATACTAACCTTTTCTGTGTGTGCAATAATAATCAATCAATCAATAAATAAATTATTATTGTGTCCACTTTACATTAAAGTTCACTTTGACTGGTTACTAATGTTTAATACTCATTAATAAATAGTTCACAGCTGTGTTCACTTTACAGGTTCGCTTTCACAGGTTATTAACGTTTGTAACTCATTAATAAAATGGTTCACAGGTGTTCACTTTACATTAAGGTTCGCTTTCACAGGTTATTAACATTTATAACTCATTAATAAATGGTTCACAGCTGTTCACTTTACAGGTTCACTTTCACAGGTTACTAACGTTTATACCTCATTAATAAATGTTTCACAGGTGTTCACTTTACATTAAGGTTAGCTTTCACAGGTTACTAATGTTTATAGCTCATTAATAAATGGCTCACAGGTGATCACTTTACATTAAGGTTCGCTTTCACAGGTTACTGACATTTATAATTCATTAATAAATAGTTCACAGGTGTTCACTTTACATTAGGGTTCGCTTTCACAGGTTACTAACGTTTATAACTCATTAATAAATGGTTCACAGGTGATCACTTAACATTAAGGTTAGCTTTCACAGGTTACTAACGTTTATAACTCATTAATAAATGTTCATAGGTGATCACTTTACATTAAGGTTCACTTTCACAGGTTACTAATGTTTATAAATCATTAATAAATGGATCATTACATTAATGTTCACAGGTAATACTGAAATTAAAATTTTCAATATTATATCATCTAGTCATGGTTGTGCTTTTATGATTTTTCCCCCAAAATAAAATTCAAGATGATAATTTCATCTTGATAAACAAAATATATCAGTTTCTAATCATTGCTGTGGATAGGCATCATGAACTTTGCGGAGGTACAGAGTAGATTCTGGTAAGATTCTGGTAAGAAACATTGTAAGTGACATAAGTCATGAGATATAAATGAGAAAACCATAAATACAACACCCTTCAGTCTTGCTATAATAGTAAATTTTTTGCTGCCTCATGAAATAAATCAGGAATCTGGTTTTGAGTGAAATAAGTATTAATAAATATATTTGTTAAGCATTTATAACATGTGAGTTAAATTGGCTCACTATTTGGCAGGTATTGCATCAAAATCACCCTTTTATTCATGCATTTATAACGGCATATCAATGAGTTATAATGTATTTGTAAATTAGTTATTAGTCATTTATGAACACCTTTATAAACGCTTTATAAAGGGAACCTTAATGTGAAGTGTTACAAAGGTAATTAATTATTAAGTGAGTTTAATTGGGCAGTATAGCATTATTTACTAGTATCAACCCTTATCAACAAGTCTTTGTAAAAAGAATGGTTAGCAGATTTATTTGTAAAGTAACAGCCTCGACAGCTGTGCTGAATTCATGTTCAGTGTTTGTCATTTAGAAACAAAGCAAGTAACTGTCTTAATGAATGGATCATTGAATCATTGACTCAATCCATTTGTTCAAAAACAGATTCATTCAGGAATTAACCACCACAGTGTTGCTCTGAGATGCCCAAATGTTCTGCTCAGGCTTTGTTTGGAACTATTTTCATTGGTGAAACAAAAAAAAGACAATGTTGTGTCTATTATGTAACTCACTCAATATTAACTTCTTGTTTGTTGAACTGTTATATAAAATCAATATCACATTTACGATTGCGCTCAGCACTCTTTTCACTCTTGCTTATGTGATATTACTTGACTACATTATATCTTATATATATATATATATATATATATATATATATATAAATAAACAAACATACAGGGTTATGGCCTATGCTAATTTCACCCTTACACTCTCATGCTGATATCACGAGACAGCTTTTCACCTTGACAAGAAATATCGTCACACTATAATATTGTGAGATCTCGTGGCTCAAGATCTCGTCACACCTCTATCAATGAGTGGCACACGGAAAGCAGCAAATCACAGGTGGATTTGGTAGCGATGTTCATATACTTAAAATCCTGCCACTTGTATGTGTACAGCTCTTCATGCTCCCCCGCCCCTGCCCCGTTTGACTTGTTATTTGCAAGGGCATTTCTTCTGGGAGAGGGAAGCAAAGTCACAGTCATGTTCTGTTTGGCTTTGATTCCTTGTATCTGTAAGTCTTATTCTTGTTCGTTTTGTTGCCATGGTTTCTGATTAAGTTACACACCTGTTTCTTGTCCCATTGATCAGCATTGTTATGTATTTAAGTCCTCAGTTATCTCTTATACATATACTGTTTAAAGTAACAAACAAAACAACAAACAATGTTTGGATTTTATTTTCAGTGCAACACATACAAAATGAGGAAGGACAAGGCTGGCTCTTTTTATCCTTTCACCTTCACTGACATTGCTGGTATGCACAATGAAAGTAACTCAATAAAGACTGATGACATCAACAGATTATTAAATGGTCACATCATCGATGGTTACACTGTACGTATATTTAATTTAAGAAATGTAAGCATTAAGACTTTTCATAAAATGTTGTAGTAAACTTTACAATAGCTACATGATAAAGAAACCGGTGAAAATAAATGCATGCAGAGCAACTAGAACAATCTTTTAAATTTGTTGAAATTCTGGAATTGTGGATGAACTGATTGATTTTTAGTGCAAAAATGTATCATGATTGCAATACTACAACATTTCAAGTGGTTTATTACCACTTGAATGTTTTTATCTTTTCTTTCTTTCTTTTTTTATATGATGCACTTGTAGTTTATTTACTGATTCTGTCTGCTCAGTTTAACCCAGTAAGTTCAATTACTGAAGGCGACCAAAAATACAAAAGAAACCCCATACTGAAAGACAAGATTCACTGTCTGGTGGCTGTTCTTCCTGCTAATACTGTTTCTGTGATGCTTGAGGAGGTATTTGGGAAAATGGGAGCAGTTCGGGACAAAGCACGAGATCTGGGTGAGTCATATTGAATTTACATCTTTATTCACAAAAACAATATGTTGGGTGGATGAGTATCACAAATAATATAAACAGTCAATAATCATTGAGAAAGCTGCACACCATACTAAAATACAAAGGGGACGTAAAATTATCAATATCATCAGTAAATTTTCTATATGTTATATTGTGGAATATTTATAATTCATTGTATCACAGGCATTCCGCAAGCCATAATTATGACCAAGGTGGATGAAGTGTGTCCACTAGTTAAAGATAATCTTGAGAATATCTACAAAAGCAAAATCATAAAACAGAAGGTATAGTACTTTAAATTTGCGACCAAGGTAAATTTGGCACTGATATAATAGAGTTTATTATATTTTACATGGAAAATTAAAGGTTTTGATATATGATATTAGATGATTAATGTGGGATTCAGTCTCATTACATATTCCATGTGGCAGATTAGGTGTGACCTATATTCTTTGTCCTTTTATTTTCTGTCATCTGTATATAAAAAGTATATATATATATTCTCTTTGCAGATGGAGGAGTGTTCTTCCAGACTAGGAGTTCCTATGACTTGCATTTATCCTGTGAAGAACTACCATGAGGAACGTGTCACTAATGCCACAATGGATGTTCTGATTTTAGATGCTTTGCAAAATATTGTTAACTTTGCCAATGACTTTGTGGAGGACCAAATACACAATGAATAGACAATAAATCTTTCTGATTTCCAGAATGTGTAGGATGATTTTTTTTTTTTTTTTGATGAGACAATGTATACAATTGAATAACAATGCTATACGTTAAGGTACATGCATAATCCTGTATAGCAGACAGTTATAGCTGCTGTTAGTGGATGGCAGTCCACTTTTAGTCTTTGGCGACTTCAACATTCATCTGGACAAGCCTTATGCTACAGACTTCCATTCACTCCTTGCTTCATTTGATCTCAAACGACTTACCACTACAAGCACGCACAAATCAGGCAACCAACTTGACTTAATTTACACACGCAATTGTATTGCAGACAACATTCTGGTAAAACCCCTACATAACTAAATGTAAATGTAAATGTAAATGTAGTGGTATTTTATATTTGTATAACCATACATTGTTATATCAATGTTCAGTAAAGATGGATAAAGGTATTTATACATTGTTTTAATAATTGTGTAGCTCATAATTGTACTGTGTGTTTAAAATAATTTCCTTTAGTGCTCCATATCCGTTTGCTAATATCAGTAAAGATGTGTGTAATAGTATCTTTCAGTGATCTGTGGGTGAGATATGCCACTAAATCCGCTTTTAGAGATATTCCCACATGTATTTTATAAGTCATTGTTCTTGTTATGTTATTGTGAGTTCAGTGATATTCATATATATATATATATATATATATATATATATATATATAT
>NW_015548255.1:1235108-1251207 GCF_001515605.1 Sinocyclocheilus anshuiensis
TATATATATATATATATATATATATATATATATTGTTTGCAGTTGTTTCCTGTTCTCATATAAATAAATATATGTGGAAGGGACCTTCATGAAGGGATTCAGTTATTCAGTTTCATTTGGAATGTCCCTACAAAGGGTTCAAAACTGTGGTTTGGAATTCACCCAGTTTGTGCTAAAATAAAGTCACACTCACAGTACTCACAAATACTCACAATACTGAAGTCAATGCATTTTTCCACAGCCTAACCCCACACCCCTAAAACTAACCTTAACATATTTTAGTTTTAATTAAAAAAGATACCTAGCTGTTTGAATGCTATGGTAGTCAATCAATTCACGTCAATGGTTGAATTTTGTGTAGTCTACCAGATGCAAAGTTGTATTTTGCAGATAAAGAGTGCACCAAATGAAAAACCACATTACAACTGAATTAATCAAAATTTCAGGTAGGAAGTCAACCACAAAAAAAAATTTTTTTTTTTAAATACATCCACAGTGTTTACAGAACTGAACAATTAGTTGTTAAAGAGTACAGTAGTTGGAAGCTGTGTTTTCAATTCAATTCAATTCACATTTATTTGAATAGTGTTTTTCAGAATTATTGTTTCAAAGTAGCTTTACAGAAGGTGCATGTTCCTACATTACAATAAAAAAGGTCATGTCTATATAATAGACTGTACAGGTATCAAGCAGATAATGCAATTGTGTAGTTAGTTAACAATAGTTTGTATTTAATATGCACTGCGTAACTACTGTTCATAATATTTGCATGCACAAGATAATGATGTATATTTGATCACATGTACTGGAGCAGAAGTTATGGGATGCGTTATGTGTATGCATGGCTAAAAAGACATGTCTTTAATCTATATGTAACCTTCAAACAAAAGACATCTTAATGAAATTAAGTCTCTTTACAGCACCCTCATAACTTTTTTCACAATTCTTTCAGAATAAAGGGAAGAGAAAAATAAAAAAATCCCTGCGTAAGCTTAGCCTGCTGGGAAAAAGTTGGCTGATCCATCAAACCTGCTCTCGTTCTTGGCCCTATTCAGCCTTGTTAGCTAATTGAATATATGAAAAGTGGGGATACAGATCTGAGTGGGATTTTCACCAACCCAGGCCTCATCTATGTTTTATCAACTCAGCCTCATAATTAAATCATAAGCATTTTAATAAGAATTTTAATGCAAACATTATAAATGTTGTAATGTTAAACTTGGATGTCATCACTATGGGATATGACCAGATGTGTAAGCGGTGCTGATTCAGGCATGCAAATCTCTCTCTCTTTCTCTTCCTTTCTTTCCCCACTTGTCTCATCCATCTTTCCTGTTCCTTGTTTCATCCCACATTTCCTCCTTTCCCCCCTAACATTTAATTCTTACTTTTTTCTTGCATTTTTTACCCTTTCTCTCCCACAACACAATTCCTCCTCCTCGCCTCTCTCTGGCCACGTACACACTGTAACTAAATACACTTTTCACTCCTTTTCTCAATGCTCAATCACAATTGTATACATTTATACATTTGGTTGTATAGAGAAATTATCTATCTATCTATCTATCTATCTGTCTATCTGTCTATCTATATGTCTCTCTGTCTTCATTCATCAACACATTCTGAACACAAAAAGTTCCATTCATGTTTTTTATTCACAGCTGTAAGATTTCAAATCATTGCTTTATTTCAGACATACATA
The DNA here is from genome assembly GCF_001515605.1 of Sinocyclocheilus anshuiensis. Classification (NCBI taxonomy): domain Eukaryota; kingdom Metazoa; phylum Chordata; class Actinopteri; order Cypriniformes; family Cyprinidae; genus Sinocyclocheilus; species Sinocyclocheilus anshuiensis. The sequence goes on from NW_015548255.1 coordinate 1,236,811, forward strand.
TCACGTCGGGATATTTCCATAGACACACAGAATGATCATAGGAATTCTAGCTGTCTTTGTCTAGCTGAATACTTTCGTGCATCTCACTTAGCTTTTTCTCAACAGTAATTTTCTCGTCTTCTATCCTAATGGGGGAGACAATACTGTAGTACACTGAAAAAAGAATATGCACATTTGTATGTATACAATAAATGTTTCTTAGCAATGTGTTCCATATAAACAGAAAACATTCAATGTCAGATATTTACTTTACTTTGTCTGTACGCTTTTCCTGGACAGAAATTCATATTTGACACTGACATAAAAAACATACAATAAACACTTACATATCTATAAAACAAACGGGACACACATTTGTCCTCATGAAAAAAAAAAAAAAAAAAAAAAACAATGGAAGTCAATGGGAACCAACATTATTTGGTTCTTCAAAATATCTTCTTTTGTGTTCATACATAGGCATACTGACAAATTGAATTGAGTTGCATCAGAGGGCCTCCATTTAATCTCCTAAGTCTTTTTCGCCCATTAAAAGATTCATTCAGTGCCCATCACATCTGTGGGTCCTGCCACCCTGCGAGCCGCTTTTTATATTCTAGCTACTCATCTCTGACATTTTAGCTATGCGTCTGAGTGCAAGCTGTGTTTTAAAGTGTCTCTGTGTGTGTCCATTTGTGCGAGGTTTGATTTAATGATTTTGCGGTTGTCCTCCTTCGTCATAACAGTTACATACAATATGGCTGTATAACCTATGGGTATTAAATGTCCATCGGTAGCCTCACATGATAATAACATTGGTGGTTTAGGAGTCATTAATGGGATGAAGTTTATCATATACATCCATGGTGATGTGTGATACTACTTCCTTAATTGTGTGTTAAGTCTCAGACCATGATGAGAAATGGATCATAAGTGAGTTTGTGACTAACACTATAGAGAGGAATTGTTTACCTGTCCATTGACATGCATGATGTTTCAGTGCCCCCTTATGGTCAGATAGTAGAACACCTGTACATCCGTTGAATAGTAAATATAGGTAGTGCATAACAAAACCACTTTTGTTGGCTATTTTACCACACAAATCAGTAAATATAAATCAGTATTTATTTATTTATTTTTATTTTATTTTACTCATTATTTGTTTGCATGTAACATGCAAATATTATATAAAAAAGGCACTTTTTTAAATGTTGCTAAAAAAATGCATTTGCAGGACACACTGAAGGTTTGAGTTCCTTTCCCATCCCCTCAAAAAAGTGTCCCTTCCTCGTCTTCTTTCCTAATGGAGACAATATGAATTGCTCTGACATTTATCTCACACTAACAGCATCTCTGATTCCTTACAGCTATAAAAGTCCAGCAGGTAAAGTTTATGTGGGTGTCTTAAGTGTATTACAACGCATCTTTACAAATTGCATTAGTGAGTCATTGCCTTCTCTCTGTTTTCAAACTGTCTTGATCCTCTGTGCTAGTGATAAACACTCCATACTTCCAGTCTCATCACTTGGCAAAGGAGCAGGCAATATGTGGTCAGAAAAATAAAAGATGAAGAAGAAAAGAATGAGGAAAATTAAAATAGTAAGGGCAGGGAAATGTATTTATTTATTTATTTATTTATTTAAGTTTAAGTTTTAGTTTAAGTTTAAGTTTTTTTTTACTACCAAAAAGAAAACTGATTTAATAAAAAATCTAACTTTTTTTTACTATTAATAATTTTTCATTTGCAATATATTGTCAAATATACTAAGAAAAGTAAATGTAATCCAAGATAAAGTAAAAAAAAAAAAAAGTGTTTTCACATTTTGACAAGAAATGATTTTTGTCCATTTTTCTTTTGAATAGGTTTATGTTTTCACGTGTTTTAAAGAGCAAAAAAAAAGTGCTATCTGACAAAGCATTCCATCTTCAATTTTTTTTTTTTGCTTCTGTCTGTTGTGTGTAAAATCCATGTGTGCGATGTGATGCTCTCCCTCCCTTGCACCATGTGCCCCTTAAAACGTGAGTGTGGCCCATAGGAGCCACCATGGGAGTTCTGACGAGCATTCTTTGATAGTGTGTCAGAGCAAATTAGCTTCTGTGTGGAGGTGCCTTGGCACACAAAGCCGCTTCCACTCCTGCCATCACCCTGCATATGTGCACAAGATTATAATTAATAAGCAGGCCCGTCAATCACACTTTAATAATAATAATTTAGCATTTAGGGAGCAGAGTGAGGTTATTGGCATCTGTGCCTTTGATGTGGAATATGAGCAGGCTAATAGGAAGGCGATGAGGCAGAGAGGACGGGAGAGAGAGGGATGGAGGGACAATACTTGCCCCATTCAGCATCTGGATGTCACTATCAACATGAGCAGGGAGTTTATGTGAGATTGACTCATCTGTAGCAACCCATTTTGAACACCTGCAACCTAGTTTTAAGCACGTGTTATATCAAAGGTGTCTGCTTCATTAGTCTATTGGTTGCAGTGTATTGTGAAGGTATGATTTATTATGCTACAGTCAGTACTGGCCCTCGAATTTGATTGGTCATGCTGCATTCCAAGAGCTCTGATTTGTCGGCGATGCTTTCTGTTACTTCATTATACCACTAGGTGTCAACAGGTGCAAAATAAAACGTGACAGAGCTCGTAATAAAAGGAGAATCAACATTGGTTTGGCTTTACGGAAATGGACGGAATGGAAGTGATGCGGAGAGGCAGAGAGCGTTTTTATTACTCAAGAGGTAAGGTTTTTTTTATTGAATATACGCTATATTGCCGTATGTAGCTCTCTAACAGAGTTCATTGTAAAGCATTACTAATTGAATATTTTATGAGCAGCAGGATCTCTTTTTTTTAGTTATGACAGGGAATTTACTTTTTATGTATACGATCTCTCTCAGATATACACACAAACGTATTTACTGTAATTTGTGCAGAATTTTAACATGTTTGCTAATAAAGGCAAAAATGTGCTAAATCGGCCGGATACCACACAGCGTGTGAACAATGCTGTGTCCAGACAAAGAAACAGAACAACAGAGAGCAGAATGGAGTTATTAGAGATTAAGGATATCTATGGAGTACATCTGTGTAATTAATATAATGTTAAACATTCAATACGCCTGTATAGCTGATGTGCGTGAGTTGATAGCAAAGCTTCTCGAGCGAAAATCCCTTTCTCTCAGACATCACTAATCTACGGTGGCCGAGAAGTGCAAAGCAGATCACAATTCTGAAAACAAAATAACAAATTACAAACGCAAATGCAAGTCTAAAAAACAAAAAGTGGTTGTAAAATATCAGCTTCAGTGGCGCAGATGGATAAGCGCATGTCGTTGGCTTTTTGACGCGATCGACCAGGGTTCGATCCTGCCTTTTGCCGAACTTTTGTTTTCTCCCTTTTCAAATCTCGTATCACATCGTTAAGGCATATTTTTTAAATAAAAATTAAGGAAATAATCAAAAAGTTGAAAATAAAGTATCGGGTAGGGTTAGGGTAGGTGTAGGGAGGGCTTTATTGTACCAATAAGGTGGCATCCATTTAATAATTAAAATTATAATTTACACTCAATACGTTATTATTGCATACTGTTTTATAATGTACTACAATACTGAAGTGCAGATAATTGCCACTATTTGCAACAAGTAGTATACTTGATAGTAGAAATCCTGCTATTTTAACATAGTGTAAATAGGTATTTGCACTTAGTGTAAATAGCATATTGCTAAAAATACTGCTATTTTCACTTAGTGTAAATAGAATCCATTGCTAATACGAGATTTGAAAAGGGAGAAAAAAAAAGTTCGGCAAAAGGCAGGATCGAACCCGGGTCGATCGCGTCAAAAAGCCAAGAACACGCACTTATCCATCTGTGCCACTGGAGCTGATACTTTACAGCCACTTTTAACTAAATGTAAATAGACAACCCGTATTTTTTATTCCAGAGTAAGCGCAATTCATACAATACATTTAAACTGAGCTACTTTAATACCATCTCCGAACTTTCTACCACGACTCTGGTAAGGAGAGAGAGCGCACTGCTGTTGCATGATCTTGATTACTGTTCAGTAGTGAGCTCACACGCATCATTTGGATTAAAACTAAATTAATATAAAACAAACAAAAATTATAGCCGCATTCACTGTAAACATTTATTTTAAACGTCAAGCATACACGACTTTATTTAAAGCGAAAGTGAAACTAGCAGCCTGTAAGTGTTTCTCTCGTTCTGCACCAATACAAATGCTTACATGTTTTGCTTGCTTGACGTATAATTGCATTATATGAGTGGCTTTGGAATATAAGTAGCAGCACATTTCAGATGATAAAAAACGCAACTTGCATTTCAGGAAATATGTTCATTGCTGTTACATGATTTATGTATAACCAGTGGTTCCTTGCATTGTCACGACGTCTTGTGATTACAATGGACCAGCTCTAATGTGCTATTAAATTAAAAATGAAATAAGATAATAAGATAACAATAAAATGAACAGTGAAAGTAACAAAAACTTGTACAATACATTTTAATGGACATAATTAAGTGTGAAAATAACTGAAGGAAATATCTATTTGCTAAATGAACTAAGCCAACAAACGTTATCCATATTCTTTTGGTTTCTGTACCCAGTATTTAAAAAAAAAAAATACAAATGGCATGAAAACACAGGTATCTGTACTCCGTATCGGCAAGTACATAAAATAAAAGTAGCTATCCGTATTGGCCTCGTTCTGAAAAAAGTGGTATCGGTGCATAGGCTACCTAATAAGGTGTATACTGAATTTGTACAAATCTGGTAAAAAATAACTAGCAGGGCCTAGGGGTGTGCGATATATATCGTCTGCGATAATATTGTAATTGTTGTTTTAACGATGTGTGATTTGACGTTATCGAGTATATTACAAAAACCAAACAAAACACACCTACAGAGTGCACGCATACGTGACGTGAAGTCTGATAGGTTAGACTAGTGCGGGTGCGCATTTAGAGTGTGTTCTTTCACTGCGTGATTCAGTCTATTAAAATGCATTTTGAATGAACATTTTTAGAATGCATTTTGAATGATTCAAGATATGGGGGAAGAAAATGTGTGTGTATATATGTGTGTATATTAGGGATATGCCAGTATCATATATACTGTATATGAGCAATATCACTCGAGTACAAGAGCGATACTGGCTCTATATCAGCATGGCTGTGATTAGGCCAGAGGCACGAGGCCACAGGCCTGATATTGCGTTTATACAGCAGTTCGACGGCACGAGTGTGTAAATACTTAAGAAAAACAACAACGGAGTGTCTTTAAAAACCCTTTTGTGCAGAACTACTTCCTTCCACCACGGATTCAAATCTCAGTCTGACAGTTTAACAGCTGAGGTCAAACGCCTGTTACTAATTCGAAAACGTCACTTTAGAACAAGTAACGATGGAACGTTGAGTTGCTTGATTAAAAACTTATTGTATTACTGTATTAAAAGCTCACTGTATTAGAGTATTATTAGAAAGAGATAGACTGAGAGTGTGATTCCCTGCATCTGATACAGCATTCATTCTTCAGCTCAATCTCATATTCACAATAAAACATTAGTCTGAATGTCCGCTGAGGAAAGCAATATCTTTGTTGTACTATCCTTTCATCTGTTAAGGGTGATTTCCGATTACAGTGCTGCTCACTGCATTTGTTGGCTGCACCTTACAAGCTGTTATTAAAAGTAAAAATAACTTCCGTTTCAGTCTCTTTCAATATAAAAGTCTTTACTGCTGACACGTAAAACAGTCTCTTGTCGCCATCTAATGGCGGAACAATGTCACAAAAATCACCATCATGAACACACACACACTGTTTCCCAATACTAAATACAACTGTGTATATAAAATATTATTTATTGAATAATAAACAACAACAACAGCCATCATAAAAGTTGCTAGACAATTCAGTCAAAAGTACAAAGACAGCGCTCTAATATACAGCATTACATTTATATAAAATATAACGTGATGAGATTTTGCCTTCAGCTGTCTCTATTTGCTCTCTAATAGATTAATGAGAGCAAAGACTGCCCGTTAGAATTACCCAAAACGAATTATATCTCATGTTTATCCACTATATAGATATCAGAGCCAGCGGCAAATTCCAGAAGATCTGGCCGAGTTGAGGCTGCTCTCGGCGGGCTCATGAGAGCTGAACAGCCACTGACGCCCTGGAGCTCACGTCTCCGAAAACGTCGAAGCAAATTTTCAAATAGACGTTACCTTTATTAATAAACTGCATATCCGAAGTCTAACCAAGTACATTCTCGCCTAAAAAAAACTCTTAAAACTACATTCTGTGACACAAAAACAGTATTATTTTTTAATTTTTGTGGATGTGGGCATCCGCCATGACACTCGCTGTGAGAAATAGGGGAAGCGGAGTGATACACGCGGTGCAAGCGTGCTTCCTGTAGCCATACCAGTACAATATCTCATGGTTCTCAACCAATCAGATTTGAGAACCAGAACGAACTGTTGTATGAATATATAATTTTATATAGTTAATGTCACGTGAAGAGAGCCATTTTTTTTTTCTCCAAAAATCAGCATGATTACAAATGTGATATTGATTTTATACAATAGTTCAATAAACAAGTTAATATTAAGAGACTTACGTTTTAGATACCATATTGCCTGTTTTTGCTCTATTTCACCTACAAAAATAATTCCAAACAGAACCACAGCACTGTTTTGCGTCTCTAAACAACATGACGGTGTTTCGTTACTGAATGAATCAGCCGTTTAAATGATTCGGTTCAATCGTAATGACTCACTTATTAACAGTGACTTGCTGCCACCTATTGGCGGTTTTAATTTCACATTTAAAGTATCTTTTCATTTTTTTTTTTTTATAATTTCAAATAGCAAAACATTATTTATACATTTGTAACTGCAGGTTAAATCATTCCAAGTTCCTCTGAGCTGCATTAAACAGTGTGTAAATACATCTAAATGCCACTTCAAATGCAGCTTCTGTGTTTCCTCTGCATTGCAAAGATACATTTTGTTGATACTGATTTTATTTGCCTGGTAAAAGCTCAAAAGTCTTATTCTAACCGACTGAATAAATGTAAGAATTTGACTCAAAAGATAATCCACACTTTTAGAAAAAAATGGCTTTATAAAGGTAAAAATGCCCATAAAAGGTAAAAATCAATTTAAACTCATTGAAAAAGATTAGCTACTTTCTATCACTGCTGTGAACTGATCACCACACAGAATATGAAGAATATATCAAAAACATTAGGAGTCAGCTGTCCATGGTAGTCCTTAAGATGTCAGCACAATAACACACTCAGCAAAATATCGTCTAATTATCGTTATCGATAAAATTCCAGGAAATATCGAGATATCTTTTTTGTCAATATTGCACACCCCTAGCAGGGTCTTACAAAGAGTTCCAATAGGCTTTTGTTCTGATTGTTTCTTGGAAAGCTTAAAGGGCTCATCGGATGAAAATCTGACTTTTTCCATGTTTAAGTGCTATAATTGAGTGTCCGGTGTATCTACCAACTCAGAAAACGTGAAAAAGAAGAACCCAGTAAGTTTGGTTTTGTAAGCCTTTCTCTGCAAGCATGTGAGAAAATGAGCCGATCATATTCCTCTCCCCTTCTGACGTAGGAAGGGGTTCTTATTATAATATTAACGCCCATGGCCGCTGACTGACACCGCCGTGTTAGCAAAGACCCCGCCCTGAGTGAGCAGCACACAATCCGCCATGTTTATCTTCACGCTAGAGCATTTAAAAGCAGCATTCAAGTTAGAAATGTCTTCTTATTAAAGTTATAGAAGTTATTTGGTCAAGAGCAGTGAGTGATTTTCTGTTTTTATTTTATTGTTTGGGTCATATAACAGCGTAGACAGCAGTAGGTACTGCATATTACGCTGCTGTCACTTCATACACAGATCTAATTTAAACATGCAATTTCTTTCCCAGCTGTTTAGCTACTTTCACAGACATAACTGACTGTTTTTGTAGCATGTTTTTTAACATAACATTGTGTGTCTTTGACAGTTTAAAGGTGCACTATGTAAGTTTCTGACTCTACTAAAGATAAAAAATACCATAATATGTTTGCAGATATTTAAGAAACATGCTAAGTTAACGTACTTGTTTAACTGAAAAACAATGCCACAGTAGGGCTGGGTGATAATTCAATAACGATGATTATCGCGATATAATTTCCCTCCGTAAACGGTATGAAGAGTTCGATAAATGTTTGATATAATGTTTATGCGCCTAAAGCGGAACGAAGCAGCGCGACTCATTTGAATCGCGCCACATGGACCGTTTATCTGCTCGGATCTAAAGTTCAAACTGCCGCGCGACGCGAGTTCACTAGAGCAGATGCGTTTACTCGGTCACGCGAGCACTAAACAGCGCTGTGAGATCCAGTGTGAAGTGTGAATAGAGCAATGAACACAAATGACTCAGTGATTTAAACTAGTTTAAACCCAAATAGGAGAAACGCTGTGTGCAAGGAGACAGTCAGAAGGCTTTCATGTCGCTATCATTTACCATTAATTTACTGTAGTAACACTCACTGCACCATGGTATTGTGGCAGAAATGTGGGATATTCACGTTGAATTTTATTACAGGAGTAATGGTATATAATTGTATGTATTTGTGATTTAAGCTATAGCATGTGTGCATTTATACTGAATATTTTTAGACTACTGTTTTTCATACAAATAGGCTACTTAAAAACCATATAGTTATATTTTTACCATGGTATTGAGGTGCTATATGTGTGGTTTATCTGTGTTTATCATGATTTAAATGTATGCTACTATGGGAGACCAATGCTTAATTAAAAAAAATTAAAAATACTTGGTCAGAATACATTTAACCGTATAAAATTGAGGTTGCTACAATTTTTACAGATGTTACTGATTTTGATCATGAACAGATATGTGACCCTGGACCACAAAACCAGTCATAAGGGTCAATTTTTCAAAATTGAGATTTATATATAATCTGAAAGCTGAATAAATAAGCTTTCCATTGATGTATGGTTTGTTAGGATAGGACAATATTTGGCCAAGATACAACTATTGTATAATAAAAAATAGTTATGGAATAATAATAATATGGAATCTGAGGGTGCAAACAAATGAAAATATTGAGAAAATCGCCTTTAAAGTTGTCCAAATTAAGTTCTTAGCAATGCATATTACTACTCAAAAATTAAGTTTTGATACATTTACTGTAGGAAATTTACAAAATATCGTCATGGAACATGATCTTTACTTAATATTCTAATGATTTTTGGCATAAAAGAAAAATCAATAATTTTGACCCATACAATGTATTTTTGGCTATTGCTACAAATATACCCCAGCGACTTAAGACTGGTTTTGTGGTCCAGGGTCACATATTTACCTCTGCATCCTAACTCAAGCTACTATGAAATGTGCATATCTAAGAGACAAGTGATATTATTATTATTATTATTAATATTATCAGGCAATCCAAACCTGTTTCTTGATTTGAAACAATATCACTCATTAGAACATGCAGAAACTAAGAAATTAATTTTTCTATTTAGATATTTATTTTGTTAAGGAAAATTAATGTTCTGGTTTCTACGAATTTCACTTTGGAGCAAAAATCTGGCTTTAAACTTGAAAGAAATAAAGATTTGACATTTATCGTGATAATTATCGATATCGACTGATATGAAAAACATTATCATGATCATTTTTTTGGCCATATCGCCCAGCCCTATGCTACAGTCAGTTATTCTCCTTTGAAAATGTGCTTTCCGTGTCGGAATGTCTGTTTTTGTTTTGGTCTGTGTGACTCTGCCCACTGTCAGTTGCGGAAAACACAGCGTATTTCATTTCAGTCATGGAAGCTGCCAAACGAAAGGGGTCAGAGACAGAGTCAGAGATCGAACATTCATCCTAAAAAGCCTCGGCATCCATCCAAAAAAGAATATGATCAACGGTATAATAAAAGCCGTATAAATATTGGAGATGCATTTGAGAGATGGAGACAGCTTCAAACAGACAAAGGTTTCAAAACGAATGCTGAGTTGGCTAATTTTCTCCTTGACAAGTAAGTAATAAGCTACAGTTAGTTAGCTGATGTATCCTGGCTACTAAATTAACCATTAGATTTCAAAGTAAGAAATAAATTATAGTATTTTACACCTCACTATGAATAACAGTCTACTTGATTACGGTTACAACTGGGCCGCCTCAATGTATGCGGCCGATGCAACCTCTGGAGGACGCAGCAGCAGTCTCTGAAATGAGATGCAGATTCAGAGTTATAAAAATCCACATGAGGTGGTTTATAATTTGCAAATAATACAAATATTGCAAACGTATAAATTAGCTGATCAACTTACAGTGTAAGGCTCGATGCTTTCCATCGTCAGGTGCGCTCGTTCCTGTTGGTGTCATCAATCTGGCAACCTGCGTGTGTGTCAAGTCTGAGGAGGAGGGGCCGGGTGAAAAAAAACCCTCTCCGATATTTTGAATTTGGGCTGCAATACCTTGTTCAATCCTACATACAGCACCTTTGCACAATAAGACATGAAAGAGAACTTAGTTTAGTACTCACATGCCGTGTGACAGCCGCTTTTTGTGCGCGTGCTCGTATGTGTGCACTCAGAAAACACTATATCAGAAGTTTAAACTGATATGGCTTTAAAACGCATGATTTCAGCGTGATATACACGATAATCAAAACCAAACAGATGTTTTTTGGCAGAGTATTTGAGGTAAGAGCTGTAAATGCACAGCCCTATTCTGGAAAAGGTGGCAATAAAAATACATGCACGAAAACAGTGCGTTTCTGCTTCCACTCAAAATATGCCTTTTTCAAAATTATATAATAAATGATCTGTGGGGTATTTTGAGTTGAAACATCACAGACACATTCTGGGGACACCTGAGACTTATATTAGCCTACATCTTGTAAAAAGGGGCGTAATAGGTGCCCTTTAACATTATTTTGTAGAAGCTTAATATGCAGAGACCGCTACAAAGTAGCCATTTCTCGTAGGCACTATACAAACATTACTTGCATTACATTATTAGCCTATTTTCTTGTGTGTGTTTGTTTGTTTGTAGAACATCTGACATTTCCACATAACAATGGTTTAACCAATGGAGTCCATTTGGGGTGGGATCAGCTGTTTGTTTGACCAGTGGCAGGAGTATTCAGACGTTTAGTGTATCTTGTAGTGCAAAAATTAGTTAAACACAGAATGAGCTCTCACACGGTGTTGTTTCGGTGTAGTAAAATGAACAATCAGACTATGTAGCTGTCCCTCTGTCTCATTCTCTCTTTCGTTTACTGAGGTGACCATATTGCCATGGCCCTGTTTCACCATCCCTTATTATTCGGACACATCCGCTAATTGCAATCAAAATAACAAAACAACATATGTCAACACCCCAGAGACCACAGCACTGGTGTCCTGCAGTCACTGAAATGAAGAGTGATGGTTGACAAATGAGCGCTTGATTGGTTACATAAATTACTTTCAGTAGACTGAACATCGGCCGGGTGAAAAAAAACCCTCTCCGATATTTTGAATTTGGGCTGCAATACCTTGTTCAATCCTACATACAGCACCTTTGCACAATAAGACATGAAAGAGAACTTAGTTTAGTACTCACATGCCGTGTGACAGCCGCTTTTTGTGCGCGTGCTCGTATGTGTGCACTCAGAAAACACTATATCAGAAGTTTAAACTGATATGGCTTTAAAACGCATGATTTCAGCGTGATATACACGATAATCAAAACCAAACAGATGTTTTTTGGCAGAGTATTTGAGGTAAGAGCTGTAAATGCACAGCCCTATTCTGGAAAAGGTGGCAATAAAAATACATGCACGAAAACAGTGCGTTTCTGCTTCCACTCAAAATATGCCTTTTTCAAAATTATATAATAAATGATCTGTGGGGTATTTTGAGTTGAAACATCACAGACACATTCTGGGGACACCTGAGACTTATATTAGCCTACATCTTGTAAAAAGGGGCGTAATAGGTGCCCTTTAACATTATTTTGTAGAAGCTTAATATGCAGAGACCGCTACAAAGTAGCCATTTCTCGTAGGCACTATACAAACATTACTTGCATTACATTATTAGCCTATTTTCTTGTGTGTGTTTGTTTGTTTGTAGAACATCTGACATTTCCACATAACAATGGTTTAACCAATGGAGTCCATTTGGGGTGGGATCAGCTGTTTGTTTGACCAGTGGCAGGAGTATTCAGACGTTTAGTGTATCTTGTAGTGCAAAAATTAGTTAAACACAGAATGAGCTCTCACACGGTGTTGTTTCGGTGTAGTAAAATGAACAATCAGACTATGTAGCTGTCCCTCTGTCTCATTCTCTCTTTCGTTTACTGAGGTGACCATATTGCCATGGCCCTGTTTCACCATCCCTTATTATTCGGACACATCCGCTAATTGCAATCAAAATAACAAAACAACATATGTCAACACCCCAGAGACCACAGCACTGGTGTCCTGCAGTCACCGGAATGAAGAGTGATGGTTGACAAATGAGCGCTTGATTGGTTACATAAATTACTTTCAGTAGACAGAGCATCTCACCAGGCACTGCAAGCAAACACTCGTCATTAAGCTGGGGAGAGGGAGTGCTGGAGAGAGAGGACCAGGTGAAGAGAGAAAGAGTGGCTGAGACAAGAAAAAAATAAGAAAGGGTAGAATGTGTAGGCAGTGGACAGTAGTTGCATTTCCATATTATTATTTACATAGACACACTTGAAAAAAATAAACATACAGCACAGATATTTAAATCTGGACTTGAATGCAGCTGCTGCTGGCACATTCCATTCCAACAGTGTTCAAATACTTTTTGCTGATTGTTCTGCCTTCCACCTCTTAAGTTTAACATTTATGTGTTGTGTCACTGGATGATGGTGAGATCAAATCTCACAGGATTATTACAATTAATGGCAAAAGGAATGTCTGGAAATGTAACTGATACTTCCTTCTGACACACTAGAGCAAAAGATAGAAATAACTGGCCTTTTTTTTTTGTGAAAATGTCCTAAGACTTTTACATAGTACTGAATATATGTATATTTGTATTGTTGCTATTTTAAAGCACCCCAATGTCATCCTCGATCATGCTGTCCCTTACCAAAAAGTAGTATACTTCAAGTTTATTTTAGTAAGTATACTTAAGTAAAGTTCAAGTATATTTTTAAGAATGCATAGGTGTTACTTGACTCCAAATGTAGCAAAGTAAAAGTGAACAGCCAGGCTTATGGCATCTTCCACAGCCTGGTAAGCAAACTGATAGGGATCCATCAGTGATGATACAATGGTTTGTATCATCACTGGATGGAATGGAATGCAGGCCCATCAAGTGAATAAAAAATGATTGTGTAACCCTCTTCATCGGTGTGCTCCCCCAAGCGGGAGAACACATTACATCTTCCCTACAATTGTATCCAATCAAGTTAAATCAGAATCAACTTGGAGTTGGAGCTTATCATAGTGTCTGATGTTTTGATAGCTTTTGCAGATACCGTCCATTTTCTGAAAACAGGATGGTGTCTGGCAGTTCGGCCTACTCAAAGATGAGTTAGTCAATTGGTAAATAAACGGAGCAATGCACAGGGATAAGGGATGTATGAGGCTGTGGAAAGACTGGTGGTAGACATCTGGCATGTAGCTTTATTATACTTTCAGTCACCGGCTAAGACCTTGCTATCCTGTTTCCAACTCTGAACTTATCAGCACACTTAACATGTTCAGATTTTTTTTATAGGAAGTTAAATACTAGCCTGGTTTTCACAGGCTAGTTAATCACGGCCAAGTGACACCAGGTCCCCTGGACAATGACTGATTTCTGTTGAGATTTTCACCAGTTCCACTTCAGCATCCTGAACAGTTTAGGAGTTTTTGCATGTGACAATATACTGTAAAATTTAGATTTTCAATGAAGACAACTGGGCAGTTGTGCAGTTTATGCACTTTAATTGAAATCTCAGATAATTTACAACATTTTCAAATTCACGTTCAAGTTTATTGTAGCCGTTTCATAAGTTGATAGGAATCTGTCTTGGTGTGCTTACATCAACACATAAAACACAAGAAAATGCAACAGAGCAAACCTATAAACGTAACAGAGTATCAGAGTACATGAGCCCTGTACTGTCCTAAGTGCTGGAGTTGAAGAGGAACAGTTCAGAATGCAGAAAAAAAACAGTCCATAGTGCAGAGGGCCAATCTGTTCAGTAGATATTGCACTGGCATTGTGTATATTCATGATTTTAGTACATTAAGTTGCAGTGCAAAATAATTTCACATGTAACGACATATAATGTTAATAAACTAAATTACCATAGTTTCAGGTATTTACATGTCTGATAGCCTGGGGGT
>NW_015548256.1:0-153 GCF_001515605.1 Sinocyclocheilus anshuiensis
TATAGTGTCCCCGTCACTACACTGGGGCGTTAGGACCCACACAGATCACAGGGTGAGCACCCCCTGCTGGTCTCTCTAACACCTCTTCCAGCAGCAACCTAGTTTTCCCAGGAGGTCTCCCATCCAGGTACTGACCAGGCTCAACCCTGCTTA
>NW_015548256.1:333-564 GCF_001515605.1 Sinocyclocheilus anshuiensis
GTGGATTTAGTGAATTGGGGGCCCCAGGCAAAATATAGGAATGGGGCCCTATACATTTGCACACATTTTCCTAGATTAACCTTGAGGTTCCTTTTTTGATGTGATACTTGCTGCTGCACAATGGTGCCCCATAGTTGTGTCTCTGTGTTTCTACATTTTTTATGTTATAATGGCTTTCTTTCATGTTGTAGACCACGAAATAGCAACTGATTTACAGTTGAGATACAGGTT
>NW_015548256.1:893-1330 GCF_001515605.1 Sinocyclocheilus anshuiensis
GAATGTGTCACACGTTTTAAACTCAACAAAATGGTAAAATGCATATATCAAGAGCATGCTCACAGATGAAAACAACAGGGAACAAAACAGCATTGGATGAAGTGGATTAGAGCCCTGCACGGGCCTCAAATATAGGCCCTAGCCCATCTTTTTTCCCCTTTTCCCAAAAAAAGCTTATACTACTGTTTCAGCTACTAAAATAGTTCAGCTTTGTATGTAATGAAAAAGTGATTATATTTCGTTTCATTTTTTTATAAAGTAAATTTAGAAAAACGTTTGGAGCATTTTTTGACCGTTAAATGTACGTTTTTTTTTTAAAGGGGTCATATGATGCGATTTCAATTTTTCCTTTCTCTTTGGAGTGTTAGAAAGCTCTTGGTGCATAAAGAAGATCTGTAAAGTTGCAAAGACTAAAGTCTCAAATCCAAAGAGATATT
>NW_015548256.1:1718-1895 GCF_001515605.1 Sinocyclocheilus anshuiensis
GTGAACGAAGCGGAGTCCAGCCCGGGGTCGTCACAAGTGATTGCCGCAAGCCGCCACTCACTCAAGCCGGCCTCCGCTCACTCTAGGCCACCGGCCACCGCTAACTCTAGCCCGCCGTGTGTGACGCTGTTAAACTACTTTGTTTGGCCTTCCAAAAGAGGACACGACTAGAAATCA
>NW_015548256.1:6194-6957 GCF_001515605.1 Sinocyclocheilus anshuiensis
AGCTGCAGTATTGGAGAGGAAGGCTGTGCTGCTCTGAGTTCAGCTCTGAGATCAAACCCCTCACACCTGACAGAACTGGATCTGAACTATAATAAACCAGGAGACTCAGGAGTGAAGCTGCTCTCTGCTCTACTGGAGGATCCACACTGCAAGCTGCAGAAACTACAGTGAGTGTTATTATGTTATTTACTTGGTTTTGCTTTTATTGCGAAATATTGATGTGAACCTTTTAACTCCTTAAACTGGCCATTGAGAGTAAAGGAGAAACAGAATATGAAGATACATGATGAACTCCTGTGATTCGACAGATAATCATAATGTCATATTAGTGTTAAATATAACCAAATTCTTCAGTTTATGGCTTTATAATTAAGTCTAGAACTTTTAATGGATGAATAAAAATGTGATCTAAATCATCAGTCATTTAAATCATCAGTGCAAACAGATTTCTCTTTCTCTCTCACACACACACGCACACACACAAAACCATCATATTTCTCTCACTAAATCACAGGATAAATTTAGAAATATGAAACTTTCATATCACATGTAGTCACTTAAATACATTTTTTCACTGTGCAGTGATGTTCTAGACCATGTTCAACTTAAATCGTTGTATGGACATGAATAAAACACATCATGCTATGTTTTGCAGAGGCAACTAAAGATTTACCAACCAAATATGACAAATCCATGTGTTAGATAGATTGCTGTCACTGCTTTCTGTGGAGGAATGCTGCTGCTGATCAACATTAACTCTTTC
>NW_015548256.1:7031-9055 GCF_001515605.1 Sinocyclocheilus anshuiensis
TTTCCAGCCACCACCAGCATTTTTGATCATTTTCACAAAAACATTCATAGCCACCAGAATATTTTGTTGTATAAATATCTGAACATGCAATACATCAAAATAAAATACAGAGCCTCTACTTTTAAACAAACAAACAAAAAAAATCTGTTTTATTCTAGCTTGAATAAAAATTTATTGTTTTATTCAACACTTAAATGTAGGTAAGTTTCATAAAAAAAGCTAAATTTTGATCAAAAAATTGCATTTTTATCAAATACTACATTTGGATCATATTCAGTTCGTTGATCAAAGCATAGATGCAGTAGATCGCTTCCATCAACACCGCCAAAGCTTCACAGTCCTTTTACCACTTCCGGGATTGCCATTTCACTCAGTAACATTAGGCAGTTTTCATTTATATGCTGTTTATTGTTGATGATCGCATTATTTTTCATATGCATATGCTTACATACGAGATCGCTTGTTTCTGTGTCTTCCTCATCTGTGTTTTTGATCGAGTGATTCTAAACTCTTTCAGGAGATGTGTAATAGCATATAACAGTGAAACAGTGTAAAACAGTGTATAACAGTGAAATCACGGAAACGCCGAAAATTCCATGTTTGGCATGGAAGCGTCGTCTCATGAATAACGGAAAATTCCGTGTTTGGCGGGGAAAGATTTAATAAATGTGTAAAAACTTTACAAGTCTGCTTTTAAAAGTGTTATTATTGGCTATGGATTGTAGATTGCAGTGAAATTATGTGCATTTTAAGGCTGCCACATAATAAATACATGAAAAAATGAAGTGGTCTGAATACTTTCTAAATGCATTGCATTTTATATTTGCCATAAAGAAACAGAACTAATTTCATGACAATTAAACATCTGGTTCTTATTTGATGCTTCTCATTTTGGGGTGAAATATGAACAAGTTTTTGTGAGATTCACCATGCATACAAGCTTTGCTTTTCTGAAGAGAGAAAGGCTGTGCTGCTCTGAGTTCAGCTCTGAGATTAAACCCCTCACACCTGAGAGAACTGGATCTGAACTATAATAAACCAGGAGATTCAGGAGGGAAGCTGCTCTCTGCTCTACTGGAGGATCCACACTGCAAACTGCAGAAACTACAGTGAGTGTAGTTTTATTATTGAATAGTTGTTTATCTGTAATGAGAAATATTGATTTGAAACTTTGGCCCCACTTTATATTAGCTGTATTCAGCCGCTATACATCAACTAACATGGTCATTATAAAGGTGTTTAAACTACCAAATGCATTTACTTGCACGTATCTGAGAATCGGAATATCAGATATTTCATAATATAATGAACACATTTGTGAATATTTTGAATAAAACGGGAAAAATGAAATAAAAAGCGATACATCACTCATTCACAGCTATATTGTGGCTGCGGTGTGTCACATGACAATCATGACACGTCGCCATGGAAGCAACAAGACGATACATTCTAAAATAACAGTTTTATCATTGTAGGGCGGTTGTGTTCACACACTGCCAACACACATTTATGTCCAAACACCATGTAAAAGTGGATTTTGCATAATAGGTGTCCTTTAATAATAAAATAATGAATTGTTAAGTACAACATACCTATTGTGTTTGTTGAATCTGGTGGAAAGAGTACTGAAAAAATATACTCAAGTAAAAGTACCATTACCTTCCAAAAAATGTAGTGTGAGTAGAGTAAAAGTACTTGTCCAAAAAACTACTTGAGTAAGAGTAAAAGAGTAGCCTGTTTAAAACTACTTAATTACTGTAACGTGAGTATTTGTAATTCGTTAGTTCACACCCCTGTGTTGAATTGATAAACACGTTTGCTGTTATTGAGGTGGGATATGGGTGAGGTTAGGTGAAGGTTTGATGGTCTGGTTAGATTTAAGTGGTAGAGTCAACAGTGTAATTATAGATGTAAGTACAGAAATTAATTACAGATGTAATAACAGGACAGTATTTTCAAATATGTGACCCTGGAGCACAAAAGCAGTCTTAAGTCGCTGGGGTATATTTGTAGCAATAGCCAAA